>NC_056749.1:324844797-324991159 GCF_019279795.1 Protopterus annectens
GGATTTAAAGTTGGTTAGAGATAGTTCTTTGAAGACAGACTCCCAATCTCTGATTATCTTGCAATGAAGCCCCCCTTCTCAAGTAAATGTTTAAGTAATGGTTTATTGTCTAGTCCCTTTAGTTTGTACAAGGGCACTTGCTAGGTTTATCAATTTTCTCATTCTTTTTTCTTTTGCCTGTATAACCCCTAAATGGGTTCCTTCAGCAGACTAGGTCTATTTATTGGTTATCCATGTGTGAGATAGTAAGGGTTGTACTTATGAATGACTGTTTAGTCCTTATGCAGAAACCAAGAAAGGATCTCACTGAGATAGCTGGATGCCTGGATTACTGAAAAGCTTTTATATCATTTCTGGGCAGTGTCTCAACAAAGCCAACACAGAGATATTTGTGGCCAACTCACAGATTGAGACTGAAGGATGAAAGTCTGGATTACCCCTTTACATGGTCGTGTTCCCATCCCAGATATTTAGTGTTATACTTTCATCATCATGTGAATTTTATGATAATATTGGATGCCAAGATTCACTTCTCAAGCTTTACTCTCAAGGTGAACCCCTTGACATCCATGCCTGAAAAATATTATAAAGATGTTATGATTGGAGACCAGATGATAATCTTCAATGTTGTATCATTTTTGTGAATTAGAGTAATATTTAAGAAATTGTCCCTGATTTTCAGCTTTTGCCCCCTCATTACTTGTTTTATCCAGAAGTCTTGATCAAAGAAATTAAGATGCATGTCCTATTTTTCATGCTAAGAATGGGCATCCTCAAGACTTTAGAGTACAGGAAAATGATTGCTTCTGCTTGTACAGAAGTCCCTGCTGTCTGTATTCATTCTATAGTTGTCAGAGATGTGGAGAACAGAGGGTAGAATGAGTGTAAGGAACAGAAATCACACATATTTGTCAGGAAAGAGTAACAATTCACATTGAGACAGACATATAATTAATGGCACAAATGATAACAATCTCAGATGAAAATGTGGAGAAATGTAATATAACAGTATGATTAGTGAATGAACTGAAATGTGAACAGCCCCAGTCACATGGAAAATTTAAAGCAGTATGCACCCAGTACTGCTTGCTCTCACTTAATTGTCGATTATTGAAGACATCATGTCGCAGATAAGTACTGCATAATGCTGTGCTTTACAGAATTTCCAAAACTGAAGAATATCAACTGCAAGTTAAAAATGACCTCTACATCCTAGAAAAAAGTTATGTAGTCCCATAAAACAATCAGTCCTTAATCTGATGGAGTTTTAAAGAAAATTCCAAACTTTTTGCATATTTTCATCAAATGAAGTCTCCCTAATTCATTCTTTGCTTTGGGTGTCAATGGCTGATCTTCATCCTCATAACAGCCACGAATTAACATATCTTGCAGGATCGAAGCATTTGAGTGGAGGGCCAACCAATCATATGGAGAGAAGGCCAGAAACAGTTCTTGTAAGTAATGAGGCTCTCACTGGAGTAACAATTAGATTCATTTGCGAAAAGCCACGTTCACACTCACTTCATGAAACTGGAATACAACTAAGAGCATGCAATAGCGGCTGCAGTTTTTTGGACTGTTTTTCAATGAGGTACTAAAGGAATCCATAAATTGCATCTCTTTCTGATAACTGTAGTTTTCTACAGATGCCCCTAGTTTCCTTTTCACCAAAGGTTAAATGATTATGTACATCCTATCCTTGGGTCATTGCTTTTGATCAAATATGCATGCCTGTTGTGCAAATGTGGCATTGTCACAGTCAAGTAGCCTTTTAGACATTGATTCATGAAGTTTTGTGTAAAGCACAGTTGGATCAATTGGAGGATAATTTTTGCAATCCTTGCTGTGAAGCAACACGCCACTGAACTGGAGATTTTGCACAGACATTGCAGCCATCTTGTAATAGTGACCTGGATTTGTTTGCCTTTCTTTGAAAACTTCAATGAGCATTTGTATCTTTTCATTTGCTTTGTACAAATCAATGTTGCGATCTTGCAATTCCAAGCTTAATTCTGACAGTTCTTGAAGGGCGTCGCACATTAAGCCAAGATCTAGCACAAACTCTGTTGACGTCATTTTTCTTTGCAAACCCTCATACATACACCGCTCTGTTCAATCGCGTCATGGACATTGTTTGGCTTCCTTAAAATGTTTAACCAGAACTTTGTCCTTTTCTCAAACTGCAGATTAGGTACAGTAACTTGATGCCACCCATCATGTGCTTTAAATTCAACCAATTTTTAGCATCTCAGTGTCCAGCTCTTTTGCACACATCTGTAATTCTCTGTTATTTTTTGGTGAGGAATGGTATAGCACATACAGCTTATCATGGAACACCTTAAATCTGTTAATGCCCAAAACTTGTTTGATTACATCCCCAGTAGAGAGTTCCAATCTGTGATTCATACAATGCCAAAAGATAACTGATAGAAACTTGTTTGTCATTAGCTTCTTAACACCACTTTTACATCCTAGCATAAAGGCTGCACCATCACATGCAGCACAAACCAAGTTATATTTCAAGTAATCCTCTGTTAAACCATGAGACATAAGAAACTCAAGGAAAGAATTAAAAATCCCTTCTGATGTTGTCTTTTGCAGTTCAATTAAGTCCAAACATAAATTTACTACTGAATTCATTCCGTTGTCAGCAAGACAGGTACGAACATAAACAATAAGCGTCAATTTGTTGCTCAACATCTTTGACTCATCAATATATAATGATATTTTGCTACTGGATGTGACAATCTGTTTTGTAAGAATTTTTCTCATTTCATCGCTTATGTGATTAACAATGTTGATGCATGCATTACTAGAATGAAGAATGCATCCCATATCAACTCCATTTAGTTGTAAATCAATTTCAGACCCAAAATTATGAAAGCTTTGGTTTTCTCTCGCCACTTTATATGCAGTATGAAAAATGTTCATCACAAGAGTTTTTTCTTTTTCTTGGGCCTTCAAAACCATCTGCTCCAGAATCTGTCTGCTTCTTCAAGAAGCTCTGTTGCAGCTTTGTGACTCACAGATTCCTTGTGGTCGAATATTTTTTTTCACAGGGATGATAACTGTTGCTGTCATGTTTCACCAAAGTCAGTTACCAAGTCATTGGTCTATTCCTTTGCAATTTTGTGACCCTTCTTCGTCTTTATGCCAAGATCCCCCACAGTATGGTACATTTTATATCCAAGTTTCTTACTGAGAGTCAACAGTCAGCTATACTTATTGCAGTAGTCATTTTTCTGGTCCAAAGTCCAGCAGCCAGGTCAGTCTGTGTCACCAACAGCCTCATGAATGCATTACAACATGAAGCAGAAGCAATACTTTGTATGGATTCCACCTCCATAGCACCATCTGGCTCATCTGCAACATTACTGCTTGAAGCACAAGCCACATTTGATGTAGACACGATCCTCATAGTGTCACTACAAACTGTGAAATTTGGATCATTCTTGTTCAGTCATGGTCATTTATTTATAAGGCATACTGTCCCAGAAAAGTAACTAGTAATTTTGGCCATCACTAAAGGGTAAATGGTCTAGTATTTAACAACGTGCTTATACTTTTACATAGAATTCCCAGTGACTCACTGAAGTATATCCCTGACTTCAAACAAGAGGACAATAAACTCTTTTGACAATGAGTGCTCTACCAAAATTGTACTGGTTGAGAGGTACGAGTCCTGACCCACACTGTCATCAAATGCAGCCTAATCAGTAAAACTGCTGTAAGTGCAGAATGAGAAGTATTGACCTTCACAGTACAGGAGCTGTAAACGTTAGGCACACTATTCACAATTCACAATACCATTATATAGCTGCTTACATAAATTATATTTATTTTGATGATTTATAATATTTCAAACATCTGTTTTAAAAGCTGGATCTTGGAACATTCATAATAGCAACGTTTTGCTGATGAATCTAAAGAAACTGGAGATATATTTAAGAAATAAGCTAGATAATGTTACAGTTGTATGCTGTTGTAATAAATTATCTACAGGCTACAGCTACCCCCCCCCCAAAGAAATAATTACATTTCACAGATTTAAAAAATGTGACACGGTCTTCTGAGCTTCTGACAAAAAAAAAATCTTAATGGAGTAGGCAATAAGCATGTAAAACACTTTATATTCAACTTTCTGCCCTATCACCCTTCTGCCATGTCCAAACTGACAAACTGTTAGCTGATAGGCACAACTAATTTCTCACATACTTTTATTCTCCCTATTAATACCTGTATCTCTTTACTTCTCTACTAAATTACTAATGACAAAATCTCATCTCCTTCCCTCTCTTTACCATTTCAGCATGAATTTATATTATACTTTTATGGACTCTGTTACTTTCCTGTCAAGCTGTAACACCAATTTTGTAGTCTGTACTTTATTCAAATGTCCTGGGCTAAATTTGCAAAATGGCCCAAAGAGACCAGTGTTCTATCCTAGTTAACAAACTGAAATAAATAAAATACAATATAATATGGGTAGATATCTAAATGTATAATGATATTTCCATTAGTGATACATACATACCACAAAACATTAAACATTCCAGACCAGAACTGAGAACAGTCATTAACAGCCCCCCAAAACTCACAGACCACAGGAATGTGGTTGACCATGCCACTGAATTAAAAAAAAGAAAATCAACAGTCCCCAAAACACATTGCCTTCCTAGTATCTGGTTAACCCTGCCAGGTTATAACCATGCAACCTATAAAAAGAACAATTTATATGCTTGATATAAACTGCATTTTTAATAAGTTTTGCAAGCCTTAATTTATCCATTTTTCCCTTTCAGACCAATGTCTAGTTAGGAACACTTCTGGAACATTGCCATTGGAACAGATTACTTGAAATGTTGAGGACAGCCAACTGTCTTACATTCAGCTGTTTTCTGGGATGCAAAAGCTATAACAAGGACTGATATATTAAGTCTGGGGTAATGTTATGTTAATTTTTAGGCCCACGTGTACATATGCAAGATTAGAGCTTATATGTTTGCTGCCATCTCAGTCACATTATAAGAAGAAGCTGTGACACAGATAAATCAGGAAATATGTAAATTACTACATTACATGGAAGACACAATATTAATGCATCCATACAAATATTTCAAGCATGGGCATTAATGCCCTTCTAGCCTGCCAATATACTAAACCAGTTGTTTCCATAATAATTGTTGAGGCTGTTCTTAAAAATATCTTCATTAATGCTTGCTTTAATGTAAATTAGCGGTCTATTCCATGTATCAGCTATCTCAGACAACCAATTAGTACACTTTTGATAACCTCAAACATTCCCAGAGGTGATTGCCTCTAAATCCCCTAAATACCCGAATAAGGTTATCTTAAATCCCTATATGAGACACTGTACAATTCAAATATTTTAGTCGTTCATAAGTGGGAGTGTGAGAATCAAAACAGTTGGAAGCCATAGTCTAAACAATGTCTTAGGGTTACCCTGTCAGCACTGCAGACTACCACTTTAATCAGCTCTATGAGATTTCCACTAGCAACTATTTAACTGTTTATTACTCTGATTCCTCATGGAAATGGCTTTTCAGATAGACTATTTTCATTAGAGAATATACGCTTTCAAAAAATCATGCTTAGCCCAGCTCAGAAGTAAAAACAGTTGTAAATGCTTCAGAGTTCATTTACTTAAAATTTATTGTTATTTCTGTTCTATGAACCATCCTGTAGACTAAAACCTGGACAGCCTCATCTGACTCCCCACATCGCCTCCCAAACATGGTAAGCTATATCCATACAGCTGTGCATTACACATGGATGGATCAAGAGATTCCACACTGTAGAACAGTGTTCTGCCATTTCTGCAGTGGTGGTGCTGCGGTAGCATTGTCGCCTCACAGTAAGACGTTGTCCTGTTCGATTCTCAGGTAAAGCGTCTTCTGTGTGGAGACATGCGTGAATGGGCATACCTTCATTGAAGGTTGTGCGTCAGGGCTGGCAACTCGGCATGTAAAAATCTACTGCCAATCATTAGCAGACTGGAGTTCCACTGTGTCGACCCCTAACTGGGAAAAGCCGAAAGACACAACAAGAATAGTGCTCTGTCATGATAAGAAGGGGTACAGAGTGCCATACACCTACAAAGCAGAGGTGCCATGAATGTTATCTCTGCTAATGTTAGTTGGAAAGTTGCATGCGGTGTTGTCAACATGCACCAAAAAGCATCCTACTCAGCATGAATGGCACTTTCAGGTTCTGTCTTCCCCTTGCTCATCAATATTGACACTACCACCTTTAACATAACCCCTGCTCAGTGACAGTGACAAACTCACTCTTCCTTAAGTGTAACACAATGACCATTAAGTGTAACACAATGACCCTTAAACACACATAGCACTAGTATCAGGTTAACCCTGCCAGGAAAAACATAAAGAAAGTACCTGGGTGGTCCTGCCAATCAACAGTCCCAAAAAACACACATACCACAGAAATCATCTGGTTCTGTTGAGCCAGTCAATGTTTTGAAAAAAGAAAATCAACAGTCCCCCAAACACATTGCCTCCCTAGTATCTGGTTAAACCCTGCTACGTTATACATATATTAAAAAAAGTCAACACCATGGCCCTTAAAAGTTGCACACATAGAGTAGGTTGATCCGGCCAGGCAAAACATAAAGTATCTGGTTGACCCTGCCTATCAAAAGCCCCAAAGAACACACAGACAGACCACAGGAATAATCTAAACAGTGGTTCCATTGATGGTTCGTTGACCCTGCCCTGCTGCCAGTCAGTGTATTAAAAAAAAAGAAAGTCAACAATCCCCCACACACCCACTGCCTCCCTAGTATCTTGTTAAACCCTGCCAGCTTATAACATATAAAAAAAAAAGTCAACGCCATGGCCCTTAAGTTTCACAGAGAAGTATGCCAGGAAAAAATAAAGCATCTGGTTGGTGTTGGGCCATAGCCCTCTCAACAGCCCCAAAAAAACACACAAATGCAATGATACACACACACCATAGCCCTGTTTCTCCTCTTGCTCTCTTCTCACAACTAAAGTGTGGGAAGAGAATGCGAGAGTAACAGGGCTAATCAGCAGCCCATGTCATGGTTACACAGTCTGGTCAACCACTGCACCCCACAATCCTATGACACACATGGCATGATGTGACCTGAGGCTGAAACGCTGCTTTTAGGTGAACGGAAATTTAAATTCTGCATCTAAGTGGACTAGCTGTATCTGGCGCTTTTGCAACAGAGGTCCCGGTACACCATATTGGTGCATACTGTCTCAAAAAAAACCCTGCTAAGTACATTTAAGAACAATTTAAGAAACAAAAGAAAGAAAGAAAGAAAAAAAAAGTCCCAGTACTTTTTTAAAAGAAGCCATAATCTCAGTGTAGTTAAAACATAAACAAAGCTTATGCTCATTGGTAAACTAAGTACATGTGACCTGAGGACCCTGTTTCCAATGTCAAAAAAAATTGCAGTGAAGAGCAAAATGAATATTCTAAACCATGACCACTTTACTGGATCCAATGGAAATTGGTAGTCTTGCATACCAAAAAGTCAAATTTCTGTGCAATCCAAAGAAGAAAGATTCCTGTAGAGAGCCCATCTACAAGCCTGTCTTACCCTGACAGAAATTCTAACTGAATTAGGGTAAGACCATAAAGGTGAACATAGATGGCATCATCTGCACTGCACCTCCAGCAGCCTGTACCTTGCCCAGGTCCACCAGAGTAAGGTACCTGACCTTCAACAACTTAAAGGGCATAAAGTATAGCACTGAGGTATGCTTAAACATCTGCCTTGTGCTAACATTTTCTCCTAGTTCTCTTTGTCTAGACATCTCCCAGTCAGACATTCTCACTTTGATTTAAAACACTGACAAGCAGAACTTCCTTGTAAGAGTAAAATATTACACTAGGAGGCTACTGACCCACAGGATAACCAACACTCCACTTATATGAGTCATACCGTATAGACCCAATGTGAAAGAGTTTTCTTTGACTAGCAATGGTAGATAATTGAAGGTATTGCAACCTTTGTAGTCCTAGACTTGGGTGAATGATCTCTGCAACTCTGAACAGATACGGAAGAGGAATAATGTTTTATCCAAACATTTCTTCAAAAATAAAACTCTCAGCTATCCAGGAGTTCCAGCAAAAGGGATGGAGCCAATCATTGTTCCATTAGTAAAAAATGTCCTTAGGGAAGACTAAATGCCAAATCTGGGACCAGGATTTATCCGCAAGACCCACCTCTGAGTCCAAGATCTTGTTCTTATCTTGACCAGTTCCTGGCTGACCTATGCAGTGTACCACTTCTAGATCTGGTACCACCCAAATGGGCCAGGGACAGATCTGACTTGCCAAAATGCTATCAACTGTGCTGCTTTGACATATAAAAGAAAATCCATGAGAACTGCATCCCCTCTTTTGAACAGAACAAACAGCCTTTTCCTGGAGATTCAGAGATGCTGCCCTTTCCATATAAATGAGGCTACCAAGTATTCCAATCTGGATGGCAGAGAAGAGTAGGCCAGGTGGTGAATATTCCTTATCAGAAACTGAAATTTGGGGAGGCAGCACTACTACTACTGCTACAATCTTGGAGAATAAAAGAAGTTTTAATATAGCCCATCTCTGCATTCATTTTTTGATATCACCCAAAACGGACTAACATTCAAGTTCCCTATCAAGAACATATCATAATGTAATTTGCATATACCTGACTGTAGTAACTATGAGTATGGAAATTGACCCACTTTTCTGTAATTGAGCCTTGGCCATAACAATAAACCAAACATACTAGTCATTGGTTACTCAATTGTGAGACACACCAATGTCCCCCTCCCCAGGCTCGACAAGGAGAAGGTCACGGTTAGTTGTCTGTCAGGTGCCAGGATCCATCACATCATGCATGTACTCAAGTCTCTCCACAACAGGTACAAGTATGACTCTGTCATTGTCCATGTTTGTGTGAATGACTTGAGACATACCTCCCTGGACTATATGAAGAGAGACATGATTGAGCTCTCAGAGTATGTGTCCCAGGCAGGTATGATCCTAGCCCTAAGCAGCATCCTACCTTTACCAAAAATGATACCACAATACCAACAAAAAATAATTGGCTTCAGCAATTGGCTTAGTTTCTAGTGTCACTCCAAGGGGATCCAGTATCTGCCTGGGATGACATGGTTGGCAGGCCTTGATGCTTTGAAAGAGATGCCCTCCACCTGACACCCCTGGAATTCTGGATTTTGGCCTAGGCTCTTGCCTTCCCCATTGTGCCTTTTTTAGGTAATGTCCCAAAGACAAATCTTCCAACATAAAAGATCTGTCAAAAAGCAAATTAAAGGTAATGCTGCTTAATGCTAGGTGCCTTAACCTGAAAATGCACTCACTGGAGGCTCTACTCATACTGGAAGATGCCAACATCTGTGCAGTAACGGAAACTTAGTTCAAGGATGCAGACAGCACCTCTGCCTTACCAGGCTATACCTCATTCCACACATTCCAACCCCAAAAAGAGGTTGGGAAGATTAAGGGTGGTGAAATCTCTATCTTCATTAAAGACTAGCACACCTCCAGACTGGTTTGCCAGCATAACACACTAGAACTACTCCAGGTGCAACTGACAGTTGGCAAGACACCCATCCAAGTAATAGCCAGCTATAGACCCCCTTCCATGACTCAGGACACTCACTCCTCTTACCTGGACCTACTTGGCTCCATCAAGGTACCCTCTAACAGCCTGATCCTTGGTGACTTCAACTATCCCACCATAGACTGGGTGAACTATTCCTGCACTAATGCATTCACCCAATGATTCCTTGACTCTATCAATTAAAACACACTAGACCAGCTAATCTCATCCCTCACAAAGGGAGACAGCATTCTGGACTTGGCTCTCACCAACAAGGGTGACTGCTGCACCACTCCCATAGCAAGTTCTTCCCTGATGAGATCAGATCATTGCTCTGTCCCATTTGAAATGTATATCCTGCCCAACCCCCCCTCCACCCAGCCATAACCAAGCTAAAATACTTCTCAAAAGCTGACTACAACTTCCTAAGGGAGGGTGTCAGTAGCTTCACACCACTGCCCCCCTCAGAAGATGCAGACAACTATGCTGAACTGTACGCCAGTGCAGTATACAAGCACTTGCACAACTGTATGAACTGAGCCATACCCAACAGAACTAAAAACTGCTCCTCAAGGAAACATAAACCTATCTGGTGAACATCCTCTATCAACAAGCTTTACAATAAAAGGAAGAAACTGTTGTCCAAGGGTAAAAGGCACAAATTCCCAATTGGAAGACCTCCCTGCTTAGCATCAACAAGCAAATTAGATTACTATTGAAAACCTCAAAAGCCATTTATGAATCAAAACCTGCCTTCAAAACAAAGGGAAATCACAAAGCCTTCTTCAGTTATGTCAGGAACCTCCATGCCGAAGCCCAGGTTTGTTCCAAATTAGTACTTTATGGTACTAATTAAACTGATTCTGTTGACTTAGCCAACCTGCTAGCAGATAAGTTCAGAACAAACTTCACTCCCCCTGTTCCCCCTAAGGCCCATTTGACATCCACGATACTTGTACCACTCCTCACATCTCCATAGATCAAGTGTTAAAAGCCTTATCAAGGCAAAGAACACAGCTTCCATGGGGACCTGATAGCATCTCAGGCTGTATTCTGCACCATCTCCAGCAAGAACTAGCTTCGCCATTAAGCACCCTATTCAAAAACAGCCTAAGTACAGGCTTCAGAACTGCCATTGTCATCCCCTTGCACAAAGGTGGTGCCACTACTGACACCGTAATCTCTTGTCCCATTAGCCTGATATTCCTGATCTCTAAAGCTATAGAGCATATTATTGTGGATGACATAAACAATGACATAGGCAATCTCCAAGCACATGGCCCCACCCAGTTTAGATTTGTCAAGGGCAGATTTTGCCTGTTGAACCTGGTTGACCTTTTTGAGACTGTCACCAAGGCCCTGGAAGAGGGAATGTCAGTACATACAGCTTACGTTGACTTGGCCAAAGCCTTTGACACAATTCCCCACTCGGGCATCACCAAAAGCTAACAAAATGTGGTGTAAATCACTACATATGAGGTGGGTGGCCACCGATAGGACCCACAAGGCCAAAATAGGTGCCTCCACCTCCAACAGACCTGTCACTAGTGGTGTTCCACAGGGATCTGTCCTGGGACCCCTACTGTTTGGCATCTACTTCTTAGAGGTCTAGGCAAAGACAAAAGGCCTGTGGCTGACCAAGTGTGCGGATGACTGTCAGTTGGGTGCTGTCATTGACTCTCCAGATGATGTTAACATACTACAAGAGGGTCTCACAGCAATAAATAATTGGTGCCAAAGTCATGGCCTAAAGTTAAATGCAAAAAATGTATTAAACCATTTGGCAAAACACAGCCCCTACTGATTACCACATAATGACAACCCCCTAAGCACACAACCTGTAGTGAGAAACCTGGGTACACAGGTTGACAACAATCTCATATTTGACCATCATGTAGCAGCAGTGGTCAGAAAAGCCTTTTACTTTGTCCATCTCATATGTAAAGGGATTGCATCCAGAAAAATGGAGGAGGATATTACATCTCTGTACTTTTCCCTCATTTTGCCAATAATTGAGTACAATGCCCCATTTAGTATGCACCTCTCCAAACACCTGCACCAGCTAGAAAGGCCACAGAAATACCTCACAAAGAGAATCCGTGGCCTCCAACACCAGTCCTATGTGGACAGGCTCAAATCACTATCACTCTACTCAGTATTGCACAGATTGCTCAGAGGTGATCTGTGTCTCACCTACAAGGCAATCTCGGACCCTACCCTACTAGAGATGCTCCGGATCCATAAGTCTAAATCCTCGCTCATTACCCACTCAAAAGGAATAAATCTAATATATGACATTAACAAAACCTGCTGGAGAGACAGGTTTGTCTCCCAGAGGCTGCCCCATCTCTGGAATAGACTTTCCATATACGTCAAACAGAGTACATTGCTGACCATCTTCAAGTGCAACCTTGATGAGTGGATGGGAAACCACAAATTTGTCCCAGTGGTTCCACCTGTGTGCCTCATTGACAGGGGTGACAGGTGTTGACTAAGATTTCTTTTTTGGGGATAAACTCTTGGATAGGCTTGTAAGGGCCCCAGGGCCATTGGCTTAGTAAACTCCTTTGTCATTCAAGGGAACTTGCTGTAGGACAGCCAGAACATTAGGCAGATTAGACTTAATATCCAATTGTCCTCCACAAAGCAGGAGGATGAAATGCATTCAGAGGGATTTTTCCTGATACTCCAGTGCATAAACATTTACCATGAAAATCAGCTAATGATTAATTTGCAACAGTAAAAGCAAAGGGGAGAGACAGCATACCCCTATTGTGCCCTTCTCTGTAATTGAAAAGGAGAAGAACACAGCTGAAAGCATCTAGGAAAAATCCCACATAAAGGGCCATTCTAATGAATCAATTACCTTCTGGAGATCAAGGAATAGAGTGGCCAGTGGGACAGAAAATAGCTTAGAAAGAGCCAGCTGTTGAACATTCAACCACAGGCACAATAGCTATGGGACACCCTGTCATTCCTTACCAATGCCCAGTTGCGTCATTAGAGAAGGAAGAATCTCCTCTAGACATATAGCTAATATTTTAGAAAATATTTTTTTGCCATCTGTAGGACTGAAATAGGACAAACAACTTGGCTTCCGAATCTTCTTTTTTCTTAGCCAACAGAACTATTGCAGCTATACAGGATAAGTGAGCAAACATAACCATCTGCCCTCCTTCTAAAAATAGCTGCCAAAGGTGTACCTTCAAATAGTTGCTAAAACATTTATAAAATTCCACCAGCAGGCCACTAGGATCTGAAACCTTTCCATTTAGAAGTTTCTGGATACAGTAACTTATTTTCTCCTCCCATAGTGGCCAGTTAAGACACTCCAATTCCCATTCTCCCACTTGCAAAAGGTTAATCCCTTCCAAAAGACTGCTTTGGCTACATAATGCCTTATAATATTGCAGGGCACAGTCATTAATATTATAGGTGTCCTAAAATATTTCCCCCTGTGCATTCTCTAATACTATGATTGAAATCTCTCTCTCCTGATTACATTCAGCTTGCTGGTCAAAAATCTGGGAGATTTCAAACCCTTTGTCCAATGATATGACTGCCAGCATTTACATTTATTATGTATAGAGTGGTATTGAAAATCCTTATACTCTCTATATATTTTTTAGTTGAATTACCTATCTACTTAGCCATGTTCTATCTTCCCTCCTGTCTTTTATACCTGGATTCTAATTTATGAATTGTTTCTTCCAACTGGCTATCCCTCCCTTTTGCAAAGACCTTTACTTTTACAAATCCCCTCTGTCTGTCCCTGAAAAGACCCCTTAAATAACTCCCATTTCTGAAAAAATATCCACAAGTTCCTTCAGACTATCCTTCCAATAATCCTGAATAAGCTCAGCTAGTAAGGCTTTTTGTTGAGCTGAACTAAGCATTTTTTGTCAAATACCATCTTCTAGCATTAAAAGCTGATTTAAAAGTCTTAACATTAAAACAGACAAATAATGATCTGACAAAGCCAAAGAACCATGGACTGCCTCTTGAACTTCCCCCATAAGACCTGCAGTAACGAGTTTATAATCAAGTCTAGACACTGAACCAAAATGTTGAGCTACAAAAGTGAAAACCCTCTCACACGGGTCCAATGCCCTTCAAATGTTCACTAACCTGGTATCCCTTAAAAGATTTTGAAAGAACTGTATAGGGTTGTGTTTCCTAAAGCATTTCTGAGAAAGTCTGTCCAGCCTGGGTCTAAAGGAGTATTAATATCTCTTCCAGCCATTACAGGATTTGTTACTTGTCTTAACTCCATGACCGTCTGGAAAAACTAAAACAAAACCAGAGGAGTCATCCTCACTGACCATAAAAACAACCAAGAATAATTGAATTATCTGTTGTGTGGACCCTCACCACTATCCACCTTCCTATTGGCCCTTTCTGTGATGAAAGAAGGGACAGATGGAGTCATCTATGAATAGGTTTTGCAACCCATTTCTGAGCTGATGCACAGTTGTTTGAGATAGCCCACCCTTTCCATTTTCTCATAAACAAGATTGAAGCTTTTGTTTTAGCTTAGTTTCCTGGATAAAGGCCAAATCTAGTTTCAACTCTTGCCATCATTTCAAACATACATGTTGTTTTATGGCAGCAGAAATACCCATCACATTTCAAGAAACTGTGTACAGCCATCTCCGTACAGGTAGGACAAACAAAGAACCCTTCACATTTGAAGCAATATGATGGAATACTGGCTAGTAGTCATAAGTCACCTATCCAAATAAAAAAAAAGTTGCTAAGAGCTACTAAAGATACACACAACAACAGTTGTGGTAAAAGCCCATACAGACTAACCATAGTAAGGAAAAAAAAAACTCAAATATGAGAAAAAGAAAGGGACCCACCTGGGAAGCAAATGTAATAAAGTAAAACATGCCCCTCCCCTCCAAGCTGCATAAGTACTGCCCTCAAATAAATGGGTATGATAATGAAAAAAATTCTAACAAACATTATGAGCCTATTGTGAATGTTAGATAGGGCAGGAGGTCAGTCCACACCCCTAAACCATAAAGACTTTGAGGCAAGTAAGAATAAACCCCCATTCCTAGCCATCACCATCATTATTGTGGTACAGAGAGAAATGGAATAGCCATCAGTAAGGAAGATAACAGTACTGTCATGTAGTCAGACTACCCATCATCGCCTGAGCTACCTCCTGTAGCACTGCAAACCTGATCTGTGACCTCTTCAGCATGTCTAATTCTGCAGGTGATGGATTTGGGGTAACAAACTCATCCATATCCCCCTCCATGTCAACCAATTCTGTCAGTGTTGCAAATGTATTACTTTACAGAGGAATAGGCATGTGTGGGAAGATTTAGCTGCATTTCTCTGGGTCCCTATCCCTGAATGGCCTTTATTCACAGACAGTGGAAGCTATTTCTTCCCAGACATTAATTTCCCTTGGTGAACTTGGACTTGACCTGGAAGTTGTCTTAGTTTCTTTCAATTCTAGTTCCATCTTCATAGAGATAGAGCTCTCTAAGCTCCAGTCCTTAATAGGATGCTGGTAGACTATGGCAATAAAGGTCTCTACTTCCTCTGGGAAGTAAAATGTGGTTGCCTGGTCCACAAAGGATACCCATAGAGTGGCAAGGAAGCACAGCTGACAGGTGGCTGCAAACTCTTTGAGCTTCCTAATTAACAAGGCCAGAGCTTATGAAGAAATAACCGGATGAACTGTGGCTCACAAATCCCAACAGTATAAAGCTGGTTTCTGCAGTGTATTAATCAGGCAATTCCACAAAACTTCATGAACGAACAATTTATTTAGCTCTTTCGTCTCAGTCCCACAACTTCATCAGAATGCATTAACACAATACTGAACCATCATTAAATAGTACAATCAATCAAATTAACAATTAAGTAGATTAGTAAAATCTGTATTACAATACATTTCCTTAAAAAAACTCTTAAATATTAAAAAATGTGTTGAAAAACATATAACATATAGAAATATGACCTAAATTATTTTTGGAGCTTTATATTTTAACACAGGTAAAATCGAGATATATTCATTAATTCCTGGTGCTGTAGTCGCATTAAGCTTTAATTGCCACATTAATTTACTTTTTTCTATTTGCAAGCTCATAGCTTACCTTTAATTAATAAAGCATTGCTGTAGTCTAGTGACACACAGACAGACCACCATGCCAGAGCAAAGTTATTACTCATGTCACCACATTTTCTAAGCACCATTTCTCTGATGTTATAATTGAAAAAGTGAGCAATAAAGTGTCTGGGAATATTATAGCTTCTGTTGTCATTCAAGACTGTCTTTAACATATTGGAGAGTTGGTTTAGGATATTCTACAGCTTGACAGTTCCAGGAAATATCTGCAAGGTGATCCACTATCTTGGAAATGTTTCTTCTTCCCCATGCTCTCTCTGCCATCCCAAGCAAATTCAGGTACAAAACAGACTTCACAGCACCAAAATTAGATAGAAAGTGCATTGGGACTATTTACTCACAGAACAGCAGATTGAACGGTTAACTTGCTTCTGAGCTGGAGTGTAAATAGCACTTTTAGCTTCCAGGCATGTGGCCTGATCTAACAAAACATACTACGACAACGTTTGTTTTCAAGCCCCCTGCAGATGAATCTTTCTTGACAGAAAACATGAATCAGATATTGGAAGATGGAAAGTATTATTATACATTTAAGGAAAAGACAGTGATTTTGTTAAAAATATGAATAAAATGTACATGAAAAGAGCAAGGCATGCCAGAGGCAAACTTACACCAAAAAAAAAAAATAACAAGTGGGATAGTAGGATTGGAGGCTTAGTGGAAATTGAAAGGACAACTAAGATGGATTTAGGTTTTTACAGGAATAAAGGACAAAATGGAAAAAGAGTTAGACTACTAACTGAAAGAATTAACTTGGTAAAGATTATGTTCCTACTCACAGTATCATATGTGATAAGACATACACCCACAAAGACAAACTGGAGAGAACTCAATCATATACCAAAGAAGTACTCTGCATACAATTTGGAAGACAAACAATTGAATATAGTATGCAAAAGTATAACAGGAACATGAGAAGAAGGGGTGAGTCTTCTAAGTATAAAGTACCATGTATTAGTACAAAACAATGATCCAGTGATGTAATGGGAGGAAAAGTAAAAGTACAGAATGGAAGGTGTTGGAAAGAAAAAGGAAACCACTAGATGGCTTGGGAGATACGTATGCTGGTAAGACAAAACAGGATGCAAAAGAGGTATATAGAAAGTCTGAATAAGGAATATAGAATGAGGAATTAGGTATGCAGTTGAATTATTTCTAGACAGGCAAATGGTGTTGAATAATAGAGAAATGCAGGTGGATAGGGACAGTGTTCATATGACAAATTTTAAAAAGGGGAGAATTTGAACACAGTCAAACCAGTTTTTGAAAAACAACACAATAGTAATAGCAGTGTTACACTTCTAGTAAGGCTGTCTATATTGTTAAATACAGCCGGGTAGCCATTTAGGGAGTGCAGTGAGTTTCCTTTTCAACCGTACCGCTCAACTGAGGAGCAGTGCTGCAGGCTTATGGTTTTGGCATTGTTAGCTTACAGGGAAATGTCTCACAACCTAAATGCCAATGCCAGAACCTTTGTGAGTAACTACTGTAAGATCTGAGCACAGTTAACACATTGTACTGTACTTCTACCTATATAAGTAGAGTTACTTGAAAAAAAGAGCAGTTTGTATTTCGATTTCAACACTGGTCTTCTAGTTTCATTTGCTGTTGTGGAAGAAATGTGATCTACTGCCAGAACTTTGCTTCATTTTGTAATTTATTACTGCATTTTCCATCAACTTTGTTACTGGTAAATTTATACCTAATCTGGTGCCTTAGACTGTAGTGGGATTGCAATAGTGTCAGTAGTGTAATTCTTGCTGCAGAATACATGGCTCTGCGCTTATATGGATGTTTACATTACAGTTTTCCTGCTACCTTATTTGCTTGTTTAAAGTTGTATTCCTGTGCCTTTCTGTTTGATTTATTGCTGTCTTTCCCCTGTTCTTCTGTCTGCCCAGCCACAAAGTATTGCTCACCCTGCTGCTCCATACTGGTTATACACTAATCACAGTTTTAACCTGCTCCCACTGTAAAAGCTAAAGTTTCTGGAATTCTAACCTATCTGGTGTCATGGGCCTGCAGCTCAGAGTCATTAGGGCTCACAGAACTGTGACTTGCTACAAGTTCTGAAGTCACAGAGGGTCACTATTGGCTTTATTTGATTGGATCCCTCCCTAGCTAGTATGCTATAAGCAATACAGAGCTTCACCCACCCAAGTTCCTTTATTCAAGACTCTGAGAAATGTGGAAAGTCCTGAACTGTGAGAAAAAAGATTTTCATCACAAAATGGAAGAAAAAAGCTTGCATTTCAGTTCTGCTTAAATATTTTCAGTTACATTTATAATAATTTGTGTGGAGCTACTATTAAGATTATTTAGCATTTTTCTGTGTTTTAGCCAAAAAAATAACTTTGCAATTTTGGTTTGTTGTGGGACCTTAGTCTTTTACTTTTATTTGCTGTTCTGGGAGAAGTGTGAATTACTGCAAGATCTGCCCATCGCTTATACACTGTACTTGCACTTCTATATCCATGAGTAGAATTACTTGAAAAAGCTAATTGTTTGCATTTTAAATTCAGTCTGGGGCCTTAGTCTTGTAGTTTCATTTACAGCTATGGAAGAAGTAAGATATACTGACAGTCATTGATCTCATTTAGTCATTTATTATTGCTTTTTCCCCATAAACAGTGTTAAGAGTAAATGTCTGTCTAGGCTGATGCCTTAGAATGTAACTGGATTGCAATAGTGGTGGTACTGTACTTTTTGCTGAAACATTTTGATTCTGTGATTCCACAGCTGTTTATATTCCAGTGCTACAGCCAGAGTATTATATTCTGCTTATCATTTGCTTTCCAGTGGTTTTCTATTTTTTTAAACTCCTGTTTTTCCCCGTTGTTTTGCCTTCACCATCCCCCACTGATGCATTGCCTCTATAAATGTAGTATATCTGTATTGCTATTGGCTCATTCCCACAGAGCTCAGCAATACTTAAATACTTTGCCTGTGTACTCAAGAGAGTTTTTGCTGCATCTACTGCAATCCAGGCTGTGATAAGTGACTTTACTTGCAACATTTTTATTTATTTTATTTTTATTTATTTTTATTTTTATTTATTTTTATTTAACATTTGTTGACAGTGACCGTGAATGTCTGACTAGGTTCCACAGAGCCTGTTTTCAGCGGAGGCCCGGGGAGAAATGCTCCAGATGCATGTTTTTGGAATTTCTTTAAGTTATTTATGTGTGCCGCTGTTGTTTTCTTGAATTATTTATTACATTTATCTGCATTTTAAGATTATAAAGTGCATTTCTTTTCCAGCATCTTTGCTGCTGGATAATTTGCTTGAAATTTTACATAAAAGTGTTGTCTGAGCTAGTTGTTCAATTGTCTTCTGTTAGCTTTTCACTTTTAGCTAACCTTTGTGTGCTTTTACATAGAGAATACTTGGGAATACTCGTCTACTGGCATTATGGAGTTGTCTGGTTTGTCTGAGTTGGGAAAGACATGGGAAGGCTTAAAGTGAAGTTGTTTTAATGGTCAGAGGGCTGCTAAATAGCATGAACAGATGCAGGTAATTAGAAACTAAATTTCCCATATAAAACTACCTGTGAAACATCATCATCAATCCCCTTTTTCTCATTTTCTATGTGGGGTTGGGGTGTCATATTAACTGTCCCCATCTCTCTCTACTCAGTGCCACTCTTCTGCTTTCTTTTATAGTCGTGCTTGACTGTTGCAGGTCTTCTATCTCACAATCCATCCACGTCTTTGCTGAACTCCCTTGTTTACTTCTTCCTGTCTGACACAAATCTTCTTCACCAAATTGTCTTCTGTTTTTCTGCAGATGTGCCTAGACCACAGTAATCTGTTTTCTTTGTCCTTTTCTGCAATTGAAGCTACTCTGGCTTCTGGTCTTAAGTACTCATTTCTTCATTTGTCTCACAGTGTGCACCATAGCACCCATCTCCATCACTTCTAGCCTCCTCAACTGCTCTGCCTTTACTGTCCAGGTTTCCATACCATATAGTATTACTGGCTGCACCACTATTTTGTACACCTTACTTTTCAGATTTTGGCATTCTTCTGCCACATACCACACCAGACACTCTGTGCCAGTTGGCTGCAGACCCTCTGATTCTAGCTTTGACCTCCTCATTCTGACTTCCCTTCTCCTCAACCACTCCTCACAGATACTTGAAGCTGTTAACTTGTTCCACTATTTTCCCTTCTCAGCTTCTTCTGAACTCTACCATTTGCTGACATTACAACAGTCTTATCTGTACTCACTTTCATCTCATGTGCCTTCAGTTTTATATTCCATTCCCCTATCTCTTGCTGAAGTTCTTGCTCAGAGTCTGTCTGTAATGCCACATCATCTGCATACAGCAACTTTGTTGATCTGCTCCATCCAACTTGTTTGCTAATGTAGTCCATCACCATTATAAACAGCAGTTGGCTCAACAGAGCTATCACAGGTAACCCAAGGTGATCAACTCTACACCAGCCAGCTAGGGCAACTAGGCTTTATGGTGGGCACACACTGGCCAGTAGGAACACATAAATCCCTCTCTGTTACCATGTGTCCCTACCGTAGGTCAGCTCCTTATCCCACTTATCACTGGAAAATACCCATACCCATTTAGTAAACCTAACTGAATCACCTAGAGGCATACTTTAGACCACCGAGTGGTTAGCTCTGCCACAATGCTCAGTCTGTAATCTGTGTTCTCCTATCATAAGGATACTGTGCACCACAGTAGATGTCCAAAGCAGTTGGTTTATACAACTCTTCCCCCCTGCAGGGTATCATGCAGAGTCTGTGCTGCAGATCACAGGTCCATTCTTTGATAAGTTTCAGATGGAAACACTCAGCATGCTTTTTGAAGATGGGAGAAACTCCATTTAGACACAGGGAGAACGTGCAAACTCCAAACAGACACTGGCTGGAGGTCAGGATCGAACATTGCATCTTGTGCTTTGGAAGCAAAGACCTTAACTATTATGCCAAATGATCTTTCTAAAACTACCTCTGAAACAGAGTCCTGTAACTCAGTTGCAAAAAGAGCAGCAAGTTTTTGTGCTGAGGAGCACTGCCTATGAATCTATTCCTGCATAGCACAGATTTTGCTTTAACGCTCAAAAGCACCCAAGCTTTCCTTATAGTTCACCTTGAAAGACCTATCATCACGGAATGCACTTTCCCAACTTCTCTGTTGCCAGTGTGGTGTATATGGACATCCTAAGACAATGCAGCATTTATTTTACGTTCACTGGCAACCAACTCATCTTTAGAGAAACTGATACAGTATGCATGAGATAACATTACAGAATTTCATAGGAGGCAAGGTACTTGCATACAAGCACTCAAAATAACAACCAGGTAGTCAGAAACACGCGCACTCGCACACACACACACACACACACACACACAAATATATATATATATATATATATATATATATATATACATATATATATATACACACACACACACACACACACACACACACACTACATCCATAATAAATAGTCTGCACCTGACATATAGACCACTAAAAACAGTAAACCCCAAAGACCTCACTGATATTCGACTTGCATCAGTTATCCTCAGCCAACCCAAAGCACTCTACAAAAACACCACCCAACACCACATATACTTTTACAGGCACACCTCATGTTGCCTTCTACAAAGCTCACAAGGCAAGCCAACATACTACCCAATACTCTTGTAACAGGATACTCCATTGTGAAACTTACATATTCCCCACTCACCAGGCTGAACAAGGAGAAAATCATGGTCATTTACCTATCGGGGCCAAAATGGCAGGATCTGCCAAGCCACTCATGCACTCATGTCATAGAACCATAAATATAAGTACAACTCACTCATAGTCCATGTGGGTGTAAATAACCTGAGATGTACCTCCCTGGGCTATATGAAGACTGATATTATGAATCTGTTGGACTATGTGTCCCAGGGTGGTAAGAAACTAGCACTAAGTAGCATTCTACCCTCTCCAAGGATGATGCCACTATATGAAAAGAAGATGTAACTGTCCCCACTATTCCTTTGAATACTGGCTAAAACATTGTCCTCCCCCATAGTGCCTTATTTTAAACAATACCAAACTGACAAACCTTGTAACAAAGCAAAACCAACCCAAGAGAATCTAAACATGTTAGTGTTCAAAGTTGAGAGCCTAAACAAGAAACTCCATTCCATCCAGGATCTCCTCACCCTGGAGAACGTGGACATCTGTGTTTTTACTGAGGCATGGGTTAAAGCTGCAGAAAGCACCTTAGCAGTGTAGTGATATACTGCTTTTCACACATTTAGAACAGCTACTGCACTGGCAGGGACTAAAGGTGGTGGTGTACTGACATCAAAATCAAACATATTTCAAGGCTGGTCAAACAGGATATTTATTTATATTTATTTATCTACTGCCTTTTGTTAACTGGGTTTGTCCAGTTGAGCCAGTGGCCCATTTTCAGTGGAGACCCTAGGAGAAAAGCTCCACAAAAAGAAAAGTAAAGTATAAAATAAGCAGCAATGTGAAGTTTGGTTACATAACTACATACATTCATACCAAATCAGAGAATATGAGAACAAAAACAAATATTCATACAAATAAATGGAATATAAACAAAGCATAAAACTTCAGCAAAAATAATGGCTAAAAATGATAAATTACAATGTTAAAATAAGTCATCAGGAAAAAAAGTCATTAAAGCATTGAAAAAGAAAAAAAAAGGAAGTTGGTAGAGAGGAAGAGGATGTATTAAATAGAGGGACAGAGATAGAGGGGTGGAAAGTACAGTTTAGGAGAGTCTAGAGTGTTGAAAGAAGTACTTATGAGAATGGGGGTTAGGGAGTATAGTAGCAAAGGAAAGACACAAGATGAGACTTAGATAAAGTAATGCTTAGCAGCAGAGCTAAGTTATCACAGTATTAGTGTTAGTGGAAGATATATTAGGCTAAGGGAAGAGAAACTGTTAGAGTTTAACACTTAGGAGAGAGAAGGATTAAGTAGCGTGATGACAGGAGGGAGAGTTTGCAAGGCAGATCTTAAGCTCTCTTTTGAAATTAATAGAAGATTGGATAGAACATATACTGCTAGGGAGTTTGTTCCAAGTTTGAGACATAGAGCATTTATAAAGAAATGTGCCTATTGTTTTATATGTCTAGTAGCTCTTGGTCAGTGCTGCGAAGAGATCATGAAGGTTTGTATGGGGATAGGAGGGTAGACAGGGAGGGACAGTCTGCAGGTGTGTAGAGTAGAGAATGTGTAATCTGTAGCTGGGAAAGTTGGAGTAGCTTAGGGAATTCAAGCCATTGTACTTGTTTAAGGTCAAGGCAGTGATGGGATTTGTAATGGAAGTTACAGGCAAATCTGGCTATCTGGTTAGAAGTTCTTTCAAGTTTGATTAAAAGATTTGTTTGGAGGTTGATAAGTAGGGTCCATATCATATTAGCGAATGCATGAAATTGCAAATGCTATATAATCGACCCAAACACTCCAAAAATCCAAAATGTCAAACACACGGATTAGAGATTTTTTTCCCAGGGGGAAAAAAAATCATTGATCCGTAACAATAAATAAATAAATAAAAAATAAACTGGGGGGCTTTGCCCCCCACACCCCCCTACTTAAATATACCAACTCCAAGATCACACCACAGTGGAGGAAATGGCAAAGTCCCGTAAACGGCCCAGTGATTTTTTTTTCCCTAGGAAAAAAATCTCTGTTTCGTGCTTTCAGAATTTTGCCATTTCACATAAACACGTTAGATGAAACAGAATTCACAACTTTAAGTGTTTGCTTAAATTATAGGAACCCAATAAGTATAGGGAAAGCATAAAGTAGGCAGGGGAGGAGGTAAGCTTGAGCTAGAGAAGTGCTTGAGGTAATGGATAAGAATTTTTTGTTTCTATACAAAAGACCAAGTTTTTGATTAGCCTTTTTGATAGATTGTTGGATATGAAGGTCAAATTTCAGTTGATCGTCAATTGTAACTCCTAGATGTTTGGTATGGAGTCAGCATGAATGATGGTGTTGTCTAGTGAGGAGAGACTGAAGGAAGTTTTTAGGTTAGACATAGACTTTGGAAGGAAAAGAAGTTTAGTTTTCTTTGGGTTAAGGATGATTTGGTTATTTATTAACCAGTTCAGTGGTGTTGAAAGCAGTCTGTGTGAGAGAGTGAAGGTTAGTAGGGTTGTCATAAAGGGTAATAAGAGTAGAATCATAGGCATACTGGATCAGAGATGAGGTGCAGCAGATGGAGCATAGATTGTTAGTAAAAATATTAAAGAGGAGGATGCCAAGAATAGATCCTTGGGTTTGGATAGGTAAGAAAGGAGAGAAGGAGGTCTGCCATCTAACAGATTGCTGTCTGTTATTGAGATAACTAGTAAACCAGAGAATAGAGGAAGCAGATAGACTGAGTTCAGTTAGTTTAGTAAGAAGCTTAGGATGGGAGATGGTGTCAAATGCCTTGGAGAGGTCGAGGAAATGGCATGACACCAGTTTATTGTTATCTCTAGCCTCTGCTATGGACTGGGTAAAGGATAGAATGGCTGTTGATGCACTGTGGTGGGGTCTAAAACCATGTTGAGAGGGTGAAATGAGGTTTTCCTGGAGAAGGTATTAGAAGTTGTCTGTGAATGCATTTCTCTAGAATTTTTGAGAGAAGGGAGAGAATAGCTATATGGTGGAAACTGGAAGGGTCTGTGGAGTTGCCTCCTTTATGGAGTGGAATAGTGTAAAAAGATTTCCAAATCTCTGGGGCAGAGGTTTCTTTGATGGAGCGGTTAATTAGGATCGAAATTGGGTATGCAATAGTACTGGCTGCAAGTTTAAGAAACTGGGTGGGTAGCATGTCGAAGGAAGGAGAACAAGGTGTAAGTTTCTGCAAAAGGGATTTTATATAAGCAGTGGAAACAGGTTTCAAGGAGAAGGCTGAGTGGAGGCAGGTGGTGATGGAGGTAAGGGGTTGTGACTGGTTAGTGTCTGGCGGGATTAGTTTATGGATTGAGTCAATGAAGTACGTATTTAGTAGGGTGGCTGTTTCGAGAAGTGTTTTATTGGGGAAGGAGTTGGGGGTAGAAGGTTTCCCTGGATGGAGAATATTGTTAATGGTGTAAAAAATTTTTTAGGGTTAAAAGCGTGGGTAGATTGAGCTTCTTGATAGAATTTTTTCTTGTCTTGGTTTATAAGTTTTTTTGGTAAGGTTTCTTAGTTCTTTGAATTTAAGAAAGAGAGAAGGAGCTTTTAACTTTGTCCATTGTTTCCAGATAGTGTCTCTAACTTTTATGGTGGAAAGGGTATCTTTACAGAGTCAGGGTGAGGAGTTAGGATTAATCCTAATTTTCCTCACAGGTGTAAGGATGTTTAGTATGCTTAGGAAAATATTGTTAAACTCAAGAACAGCTTGATTTAGAGGAAGGTTGAACAGGAAAGACAGTTAACAATAGAGAGTTGGTAGTTGAAGGTTTCAGTGTTGAAACTGGACAGGTTATGATAGTCCCTATAAAGGTGGGTTTCTGAGGTGTGAGAAGATACTCTTTGTACTGAGATAGGGAGGTGAACACTTAAGGAGTCTGGTAAAGGATGATGTGCTTGAGGTTCTCCATGTCCAAATAACCAAAATTAGAGTCCCATATATCATTGCAAGGTATAGATCACCCTTTATGGCCCACAAAACCTATAGTTCACACTTAGTCCTATTGGACAAACTTAGCATTCAACCTAATACCATTTTCATGGAAGACTTAAACTGTCCCCTATAAACTTGGAATTTTACTCATCCCCAAACTTGCAGGGCCAGCGATTCCTGTGCTTTGTAAGCACAAACATCCTGGTCCAATTAGTCCATTTAACCAATAGGGGCAGAAGGATACTGGATCTGGTGTTCACAAATATGGAAGAATGCTGTAATTCCCCCCCCCCCCGTGTAATTTCTTCACTGGTATGGTTAGACCATAAAGCTGCCTCCTTTGAAACAGAAATCAGTGCTGTGACTCCAGTAAACACTTTAACAATTAAAAACTACTCTAAGGCAAACTACCTGTTTTAAAGCAATTATCTCAAAAAATGTCAAACCCTCCAAACCTGGAGAACACCGCTGCCTGTACAGAATTATACACATAAATCCTGTAGAATCATGTTAGTAGATGCATACATATAGCTGGTCCTGCAAAGACAAAACCCAGAACAGACTCAAATAAACATACCACCAGGTGGAATCCAAACAGAAACAGATTGTACAACAAAAGAAAAAGTTGTAGCTAAAATTAGAAAGTGCAACACCGAGCAGGATAAAAACTCTCTCATCAGGCTAAATAAACAACTAGGGGAGTAAATTAAATCTACCAAAGCCAATTTTGAGGCAAAGGTAGCCTCCCAGGACAAGGACAAATACAAAGCTTTCTTTAGCAATGTCTGAAACCTTAAAGGCAGTGCACAACACTGCGTAGAACAGATTGTTAATGGAGCCACTTATATAGAGCCAGTAGATAGAGGAAATCTGCTTGGATGCCAAATTCATCTCCAGTTTTAACACCCTCTACCCTACCAGCCATCCTACAAGTAATACCATCAAACATAACCACCTCAACTGTCACAAGGATGCAGGTCCTAAAAGCGCTATCTAAGGTTAAGAAGACTGCATCGATGTGTCCTGATAATATCCAAGGATGATTTTTAAATAGCCTGAAGCATGACCTATCTGGACCTCTGGAGTTGCTATTTAACCACAGCATCCAGATGTACTTTGTGCCACGTGAATGGAGGACTGCAACAGTCATCCCTTTGCACAAGCAATATCCATCAACAGATCCTGGAAACTACAGACCCATAAGTCTGACTAATCTCATATGCAAAGACGCAGAAATAATTCTTATGGATATAATTAATAATGACATAGGAAACTGGATGTAAATCCTCTATGTTTCTACTGTTACATGTGATCTAAACCCCAGTGTCAGCTAACCTGTGTACTTTTTTTTCATCTTGCAGACTGTTCAGTCAATGCAAATAAGAATCCCTTAATATGATAATGTTTTTTTGTCTTTCGGCTTTTCCCAGTTAGGGGTCGCCACAGCAGAACTCTGGTATGCTAATGATTGGCAGTGGATTTTTATGGTGCCAAGTTGCCAGCCCGATGCCCAACCTTCAAAGAAGGCACACCCATTCACGCATGCACCTACCTGGATGTCTTTAGATGTCACTCGACATGCAGACTCCACACAGAAGGTGCTCCAGCCAAGAAATGAACAGGAGAACCTCTTGTATTCACTAAGAATATGGCAAGTTAACATTCTCAGGTAATTGTGAGATAGCTAGAAATGAATGGGTGAATAAACATCCTAGAAAATGCCAGATTTTTTCAACTAGCTTGTTTTTTTTCAAAACCATGGCTGAGGTTTAATTCTACCTAAGTGGCTAATGATTTTTAGGTTACTCCAAGCCCAAATAAGCCCCCCTTATACAGAACAGATACAGTTCTGCAAAAGTATGTTTTCTAAAAGATAATGTTGTTGCGTCTTTCGGCTTTTCTCAGTTAGGGGTCACCACAGCGGAATAATATTTTCCTAAAAATGAAAGATAACCTTTTTTCTGATATACTGCACATGTAGGAATCAATGACTGTATGCTTTCTAGAACTGCAGCAAAGAAAAAATCAAGGAAACAGGATAAAAAGTTAACTAATTTATGAGTCATAATTAGTTTCTGTATTACAAAGTTGTCACAGGTCAAAGCAGTCTTGAACAAAATGTGCGTCAGTTAGGGACTTATTCTTTGAGTAGCAGACATTACATAAATAGAAGTCTAAACATTCATGCATTTTAATTTCCTCCAATAACATTTGTTGGTCCAAGTAATTATACCAAATATTATTTTTGCATAAGTTTTGTTATAAAATGTCAGTATGGCTATGTAGTTGTTTCAGTTTTTTCCAAACAACAAGTCAACATATAATTCAGCAACTGTGTAAATTATGTAATATCCAGCAGACTGTCAACAGTGTAGTAATGTATTGAACATTTTTGTAATAATTTACTAATATCTCTCAACAGCCGTAATAAATTGTCACATTTGTTTATTTTTTTAGCAAAACATCTCACAACAATACCCTATATATGCAGAGATATAGAAAACAATGTGGGAGATTATGACTAAGCACAGGGATATTAAGCGATGCCCTTTGCTTGTGAGTACTGGAAGTTTTAGATTTGTCAAAAAACATATTATAAAACTTTCTTCCAAAGGACATAAAAATAGGATGGCATAAACAGGTTGTAACAAATCAGCACAAAACAAAGACCAGAATAAAGTATAGTATCTGGTTGCCTACACATGTAGACTTAAGGTTTTGTTTAAGGGGGAGTGTGAAAAGTGATTAGATATACTTTAAATTTAGAAAACAGATGTCTGGAACAGCAAACAACAATTGTAAACCAACTCTGAACGATATATACTGTTCCAAGTGGACTCCCAAAAACACCAGCACTCGAATTAACAAAAAAAGAGAACTTTAATCACCAAATTTTTAAAAAATATCCAGTAAAGCGCTTTCATCAATAGTTCTGATGAAGTCTATTGATGAAAGCGCTTTACTGGATATTTTTTAAAAATTTGGTGATTAAAGTTCTCTTTTTTTGTTAATTCGAGTGCTGGTGTTTTTGGGAGTCCACTTGTTACAGTATACTTTAAATTTATTTAGAGCGATATACAAAAATGGATGAAGAAACGTGTTTTATTATACAGGAGAAAATTAGAAGTTGTGATGTTATTAACTGGTATTATCACAGCTGATCAACAGCCTCAGAGAGCAATGGGAGGCACTTAGTACTTGAGAATGAGAAGTTTTGTATTATGCTGTCAAATGCTCGGTAGTTAAAAATGTACTTGTATCACACTTTGTCCAGTACTTGCCTCAGTCATTCAGTCTCCACTGCTCCTCTACTTTGTTGGGAAGGGACTTCTTGAGATTTTTGATTTATTTTGTATGATTTCTAATAATAATAATAATAATAAAATTTAAAACCAGTATTTTGCAAAATGTATCTTTTAACATGTAGACGTCACACTCAGCACTGTAAGTCAATGTATTTTATGTGAAAGAGCAAGGATATTTAGAAGAAGGATCTACCACCTAGTGGAATGAACATTGGTTCTAGATGACAGTCACTGCTGATATGATACCTTGGCCCCATGTGCAAAAATGGGAAAAGCGGGATTATGGATGGATGTGGATGGATCAAAAAATAGAGGATAATCTTGATTACCTTCATCATCGAATCATCGATTACTACTAGTTCTTATAGTGCATAGAGATTACACAGAGTTTTGACGAAAGTAGGGGTAGACAGTGAAAGAAGTGAGAAGGGGTGAGGACAAAGAACATCACTTGAGCTTCGTTAAGTTCAGGGATAGCATTAGGTCAGATGGTAAAGAAAAGCAAAATAATAGGTGTGGAATGAATAAGAAAGTTTTCTAAATATAATAGAAAGTGGTATAATGAAAAGCAGAGAGCCTTTATGCCACAAAATGTATGAAATGCAATGTATGGCTGTAGATGCCAAGTTGCAATGAGCATTCATAATAATGGCAGCATATAAGAGGGATCCATCCCACTTTACACTATTTGCTCTACAGCAAAAAAATAAATAAATAAAGCATAATTAAAGTATCCATTTACAGATCGAGGAAGAAAAAATGCTTTAATTAGAAAAGGTAAAAACAATTCAGTATTTTCTCTTTAAATTAGATATACAAAGGACATGGTGTACCTTGCATAGCACTTTATCATAACAATATGTGGTGTAAAATTCGGATTCAGATCTTTGTATGTGCAGCAATAGCATGGCATCCATATAAATATGTGCACTCAATACTTCATAACTTCACAGATTCATAGGTATATACTAGGCTAATGACAACCAGCGTCTTTATAAACATTGCTGTGCAATCCAACCCAATTGTGTCCCTACATATTATGGGCATTTATTAGGAAGCGTATGTTAGTTTCTTTATTGTTTTGTATTTATTTATTTAGCATTTGTTTACCGGGCTAGTCTGACTGGGCATGAATCCCGTTTTCAGAGGAGGCCCAGGGAGAAAAGCTCCAACATACATAGTTCAATTAATAAACTACATAACATTATCACATGAAGTACAGTAACAAATAGCAGAATTGACATACAGGATAAATAAAATCAGATCAGAAAATCATACAGTGAATATTAAAAAAAACAATTATAAGATATTGAACACTAAGTAAAGTACAATCAATAGTGATAACCAATGGTAAAGATATTAAGCATTTTAAACATGGCCAAAAGACTGAGAGAAAGGAAAAAGATTTTGCAGTTGGGGGAAATAATATAATGGAGTTGAAGTAGGCAGCTATCACAGAAGTAACTGATGCTTTGGCTAATAAGAGAAGGGAGGAAAGGAAAGGGGAAAAAGAAGGAAGATGGGAGAGAAATTAAGAGAAGGAAGGAAGTTTCTAGAGGTTACATAGAGGAGGTATGTTAGCTTGGGCATTACTGCTTGCCTTTGTCTGCCTCTGCATATCAGAGACATGGGGGCCAGTCCCATGCTGAATTTTCAATTTCCCATCCATTGTTCAAGGTACTGCTTAAATATGGTTAGGGATGGACTCCACTTCAGATGGATGGGGAGCCTGTTCCAGACCATGGGGATCCTCTGAGACACATATCTGTCTCACCAACCTGTCTTATTTATGACACAAGCAAAATTTAAATCCTTAGATCTAGTGGTTTTGATGCTCTTCATTTTGCAGTCGTGCAAAAGGTCCATCAGAACTGTCTTGTTTGCCAGGCATAGATCACCTCTCAGTAACCTATAGGAAACAGAATATAGACATGTGGCTTTAATGAATTTCATATAGAACAATATGTTTATACCCTGGATTCTCCTGGTAAGGAGCCTTTGTGTGAATTCCAACTGTTGCACATGTTTAGTCAGATACATGCTGAAGGGGGCATTATACTCAATGATGGGCCTGATATGGGCCAAAGGAAGTGTCACTATGACTTCCTAGGACCCGGATGCATTCAGTTACTTATAATTTGGGTGACATTGAATGACTTTCTTACTACCTTGACCACATGTTGGTAAAAAGCCAGATTACTCTCTACATATGTTCCCAGATCCCTGACTTCCAGATCAACTCTTAGGGGTGTCCTATCAATACAGTAATTAGCCAGGATGGCAGTTTCCCCAAAAGGCACTATAATGCATTTAGTGTACTATGCCAGAGGTTAAGGTAGTGATCTGTGAAAGAACTGTAGTCTAAAGACTTAACATTTCTGTCCCATTAATTTCTACTTGTTTACACAGTGTAATCCTAAACAAGGATTTCACCATGCCCCATGATGAACCCTGACTGGTGCATAGTGTGTCTATCTCAGTTACAAAAACAGTAAATAAACTTTGTTAACTGCTTATTTCTTCTAACCCTCACTACCTTTATGTCATTCTTCAAACATCGTTAGCTACAAAATTTGTCCCATGCCTTAATCTAAGAATAATTTCATTTCTCCACACCACCACTCTTTATGAGATACATTTTTTTTTGTCTTCTTCACTCATAACTGGATTCATCCTTTGGATGGATAAGATATTATACTGAGGCCCCATCTGCCTGAGATGTTGGTAGCTCAGGTGGATTAAAAATTTCCATGACATTCATTGAAAAAGAGAAAGGGAAAATCCCTGGTGCCTGGGTCAAATTTCCCCTAGTAAGGCTGAATACAACCTCAGGTCTTCCCTGAAAAGAGGCCTTTGGCTTACTGGGCCTAAGCCGATCAACAAAGTGCAAGTAAGCAAGTAAGTAAATAAATAAATGTATCAGAATGTTACAGACCATGTTAGACACAGACACAAAAACAACTGAATGAGGAATAAAGAAGCAACAGTTCCCATTACTCAAAACAGTTGTGGTACTGCTGGTCCCAGAAGAAGTGCAAACTTAAATGGGGTATATGGGATTGTACCAATGGGTAGTGGATTTGTTGCTGGCCTGATAGAAAATGTAGCCTAAGTACATGTCAAATGTATTAACTGTTTCTAAAAACAAGCAGGTCTTTAACATACACAGCAGATGTGAGCTCCCCTTAGGTCTTCAAGGGTTTAATCCTTTTGAAGGAACAGCTCAGATGATGTTTGCACAGCATGATGTGGATTGAAATCTACAACTGTAGATGTATGCCTTCTTTTAGGGATTCAGATCTCTACTTCAGTCTCCTTCAAAAAAACTGGTTTTCCTTAAGAGCAGCAGATTGTTCTGCAAAACTGTAAAGACTAGGGTAGACACAAAATGGAAATATAAAACATGGCAAAAAAGTAAAATGAATAAGTTTGATACATTTTTTTTCAATCATTCATTCCACAACTATCAGCTTAATCTAGTTTAATTCTGATGGGGGAACTGGATCCTATCCTATCTCTTAAATCCCAGACTAAGTACAGGAGAATATCTTAGGTTCTAACTAGTCCCAGTGGCTTGCAGGGTCTAAAATGCAGGATTTGCTTGGTGTTTCACCTTGTTATAGGTTATTAGGTTCTTTTTTTTCTCAACAGTATATTATACAGCATGTCTGATATAATGCTTTCCATTGGATGTTCAGTTTCCTAAATGCAGGGACAAGCCTTTAAAAAGTGAACTACTAATGCCAATTTCAGTGACTTAGGCTTGTAAAATCTCACAAACACACACACACACACACACACACACACACACACACACACACACACACAGAAAAATTATCATCAAGAATACACATGTATATTTATAATAACAAGGATCATCAATTTATCAACATATATCAATTTATCAGCTCCGCTGAAAAAGGGCTCTAGCCCAGTAGGACTATCCCAGTCAACAAATGTCAAATAAATAAACAACCCAGCAAAAGGTCACATGGACACAGGAAAACCATGCAGACAACACAGAGAACTACCTGCTGATCAAAATCACAGAATTAATTAACTATAATAAATTAAAATGCAGACTTGGTTCCTCTGGAAATAACTCAAATAGTGGAAGTGAAGAAAAGGTGGGAGGAACAAACTTATTGATAAGAATGAGAGATATGCACAGCCTGGACAGGAAGGCAGAAGGTAGCACTAGATTTCACACAGTAGCCATTTGAAATGTTGGGACTTGGACTGAAATACCAAAAAAATGGACTTAGATATATGTAGTCCAAGACTCCATTTCTCAAAGTACTCCCTTTTCTCTGATGTATGGTAATCTCACAGTTGGCATATAAAAGTTTGTTAGGGGTAGGGGGCTTGCCCTTGCGAGGAAAAAAGAAAGTTTAAAGAAAAAGAGTAATGTTTGATATTTCAGTATTTTTTCTGGGTTTCAGGACTTGGCAATCAGGCTACTAACATTTCAGTAGGAGTTTGCTCAAATATATGTTTCCAGTGATGTTGGCAGAAGTAACTTTTATTTTAATCACACTTCTTTTAAGCAAATTTCAGGTTATCAACAGTTATGGCAACTGTGGATAATAAAAGCAAGGGAGAATTTGCAAATCGTTGGCTTTATACATATCAAAAAGCACGGCATTTGCTAATTTGCAGTGTTACTATTTTAAGGTATGGGCATTAATTGAAGAAGGCAGTGACAGCAATATGTAATAAAGAGTCTGTGGCCTTCATGTTACATAAATCTAAGTGTCCAAATTGTTTACATTCTGAAATGATATTTCTTGTCTCAAAACTATCTAATAAGTTACTGAATTGAATATTAGAGGGCATGTCTGAGACAGTGTTGGCATCTTGGAGAATGAAGGGGCAGGGACATCGTTGTGCTTTATAAAGTATGATAAAAAGTTTTTCTCTGGGAACTGCAGTCATCTGCATCATCTCTTTTGCCTATCTATTTTCTGCTAATTAAATGTTAAATAGCTTACTGCCACCTTCAAAACAATTTATATGAAAACAAACATCCTCCATGGAGGGAAAAGGGTTTAACCAACCCTATTAGTTGCCGCTTTTTCAATGAGTCATCTCTGAAAGGGAAGAACCATTGCAATTTGCTCCTTGTATATCTTTGGAAGGGAGCTCTTTACTGAGCCTATAAAGGGTATTGATGAAATGGGCCAAGAAATTGAACAGACAATTATCAACAGAGCGCTGCGGTAACCTGTCTGTAGACAATTCCTCAACAAGGTAATTACTGTGATAATCAATAATGAGGGAACATCACCTGAAACAGTCACTGACACTATACACACACACACACACACACACACGCACACACATATATATATATATATATATATATATATATATATATATATACACACACACACACACACACACACACACACACACACACACACACACACACACACACACACACACGGAGAGAAAGGAAGCCTAATGTCCTAATGTTTACTAACAGTTCTGCACACAATGAGGACTGCATGCAATGTTTTACAGTCCTGGACTGGTAACAGTCAAGATCTATTTGCAGACAATTTCTTTGTTTTCTAACATATACATTACAGTTTTAGATGGCAAATCCTATAAGACTGCAAAATGTATATGCAACAGCCCTAAGAAGGCATGCTTCTCATGTAACACCCAGATTAATCATCTTTTCATCTCCCATCCTTTCCCTTTCATTTTCCACTTGTGTCTCCACTCTTACTGAATTGTTGTAACTTGATTTAAGTCGATGACAGAATGCATACTTTCCATGTAACACCCAGATTAATCATCTTTTCATCCCTATCCCTTCCCTTTCATTTTCCACTTGAGTCTCTGCTGAGACTGAATTGTTGTAACTTGATTTAATTTGATTACAGAATGTTACAAAAATGTAAACATTTCTGCCCTAAAATAATGTATATCATACAAAATGTAAATACTTTTTCCTGTCTTTTTAGTTTAATGCTGGAGTTATGTTTAACACAAATCCCCATCTTACCTTATGTTTGCTACATTATTTGCTGCACAGCATGTAAAACCTTGTGGTCCTTTTTAATGCAAGTTAACTCAGATTTCTAAATCTGAGGAGTCTGATTCTTATCTACCTCCATCTGCAACCTATGCATATGGTGTATGCCCTATATTACTATGACAGATTTTGTCCCAAAATTAGTCCAATGAAAGTTATATGAACTAGCAAAATATACTTGGTTAATTAGCTATAATAAATAAGTAAACACATGACTAAAAGAATAATAAACAAACATACAACATTTAAACAGACTGTGGTGGTGGTGCTGCTGTAGCGTTGTCGCCTCACAGTAAGACATTGTCCTGTTCGATTCTCAGCTAGAGTGTCTTCTGTATGGAGACATGCATGAATGGGTGTACCTTCATTGAAGGTTGTGTGTCAGGGCCAGCAACTCGGCATGTAAAAATCTACTGCCAATCATTAGCGGACCGGAGTTCCACTGTGGCGACCCCTAACCAGGAAAAGCCAAAAGACACAAACAAACAAAACAACATTTAAATAAATAGAAAAGCTGGGTACCTTTTGTGCAGAGTGTGCATGTCTTCTCTTTATCTATGTAGGCTTTCTTTGAGTGTGTTTTAGTTTTCATCCACATTCTAAAGACGTTTGCTAGGTGACCTGATAATCCTCTAAGTTGTCAACAGCTGTGTGTAAAGTTACTGAATATGGATATGTGTCCTGCAAAGGACTAGTACCCTATACAGGACCATTTCCCTGACTTTTGCCCAGTTTTTTTCTTGAATATGACACAACTTTATTGTGCTCATAAATATCTTACAGAGTGTAAATGAAAATGCATGCAGGAATAACTAAATACGTATTTTCATGCATAACATTGTGCCAATTCATCTATGACTTGAAAATACGTCATATATTCTGCCTTCATGATTTCTAAAAAAACAAAATAATCTCTTGATCTTTCACTATGCAAGCTAATTTTCTCATGACTGTATTCATACTCATCTGCAAGACTACATCACTAAGCAGTTGTTTGATTATGGTTTCTTTTAAACATAACCTTGATACTTGAAAATAAAATAAATGTTACTGTATTTCATTTTTTTGCATTTGGTAACCTAATCATCCCTTAGCAACAAAGGTTAGGGTTACTTGCTAGGTGAAGTATTATTCAGTGGTGGAAGCATATATCAATTAAATTACTCTTACTGTCTTGTAAAATAAGTTCCGATGACATGTAGCATGATTAAATTAACAGTACGTAAGTTCAGGAGCACACTATAACATCATTTAACTAACAGCGCATGCACTCAGTGACATCAGCAGCAGTGCCACTGTAATAATATATTAGCAGCTATTCCTCAGGAGAAAAATAATCAGGTGCTACAAAATATGCAGTGTCTGTCGGTGTTTTAAGCAAATTATTGAAGAAGGTGAATGTACAGAACCAAGTTTGTGGGAGAAAATATACATAAGCAGATTTGACAATGATGTGATTGACCAGGAGAACCTGTGAAGTTATGAATTAACATTTAGCTTTGTCCTTTTGGAGTAATCCCTTTTCTTTTTTTCTTGGTCTGTTCTAGACAAGATCAATTCATAAAAAATGGTCATATCTCTTAGCTAGCATCAATCTAGCACATATTTCTTATTCTTGCAATTAATTAAATGTTAAGGACAGTAAAGGTTACTGTTGCAGCTATCTACACTTCCTTTGGCTGGGATTATGTATATACTTTGTATATTCTGCACTAACATAGCTAGTTCATTCTTGTTATCTCAGGTTTGTCATACTTACACCGTGGTAGATAATTGGTCTAGAATAGACCTTTTTCATTCTGAGAACTTGTCAGCTAGCTAAGATGAGTGTGCAACTGAAGAACCAATATAATATGCAGATATAGTTATCAATCTATGGCCTGATTTTATCTTCTGTTATGTTTTTGCACTATAATGTCATCCTCACACTTAATGCTCAGATATATTTATTATTGTAAGGTCAGTTTTTATCATCTATTAAATAACTTTTAATATCACACACATGAGAAATCTGCTATATATACATATGCATTTGTACACTCTCTTGTCTGTCACACACACACACACACACACACACACACACACACAAATATACCACATTGATTCATGCAAACACACCTGCCATAAACATACACATGCAAGCACACACACATTACAGTTGTAAATTTGCTACCTTTCAATGACAAGTCATTTTTTCTTGATAGCACCTGCCACCCCAGCAGCAGCAGAATTGTATGAACACAACTCTAATACCACTCCAATCAGCTGTCTCACTAGTCACAGATATTCCATATTTTCCATTGAACTCAAGTCATCAAACTCACAAAACACATCAATACCAGGCAGGCCCATATTTTATATTATGAAATTTTCATGTGCAGATAAGAGCGATGACAGAGTAAATAAGTCCTGAAACTGACATGAAGGACATTGAGTAGGGGTGAGGCTCAGACAAAATTACAGTCTGTCTCTTTCCAGGATCTGAAGTCAGGATGAAGCATGAATATACATACAAACTTGTGCCAGAGGAAACTACCCAAACATGCAACTGTTTATCATGGATACACTATAAATAGCATCATACGTGATTCCTCTGACTTTCCATAGATCACAGAAAACAAGAATGTGTGCAGAATCCTGATAATATCCATTAATTAAGAAACTACACTGCTCCACCATACATTTTTGTCCATTACATTTATTTCATCAAATGCACATTCCTAATGTGCTCAGTTTCCTGTAAGCTAGCAGAAATATTACTGGCATATACTTATGTACCAGCAAGTATGATGGCATTTAAATATAGAACAGGAAGAGTGGCTCCCTGCTGTTGACAATAATGATCAGTAAGAAAACACTTGCTTCCATGAAAGCTTAAATGTAAAACAGGCAACTTTTGCCTTGATTGGAAAATGACTCCTGCTGATAGATTTCTGATGATTTGACACCTTTGAGCCTGGGGGTATTTATTTTGTGTTTCTGACAACTTTGAAGATTCTGTTGGTAATACAGACATCCAAGAGAAGGGAAGGGTTAAAGCTGAGTGGATTTGTATAGCCTCACTGGCACATGTGCTCAGCGGTGATATATGGCGTGGAAGAGCCCCATTAGTCAGGGAGACAGTCTGCCTGAGAGTGGACTATGATTGATGAGGTATGAGAAAAGGTCTGCCCTTGTCATATAGAGTGACATACCTATTGCCAGATGGTGCTAAAGAGATCTCTGTGGTGAGGCTGGACTGGATGCAGTTTATTTTTCAACCTTTACGTCCAGTGAAGAAAGAGATTTTTTTCTGTCATTCCTAGTTAATGTCATAACCAGTATGAAAATCAACACAGTGTGGGTCTACCACAGAGAAGAAAACCTATATAAAATTTCCTGAAATAAAGTTATTTTCATACAAAAGATGTCTCTGCAAACAGTGATCCTACCAGAGGGAAAAAAAAGACATTGGCAAAATAACTGTACATGGGTCATCCTCAGCCACACTTATTTGTCTTCAGTGTAAAATTACAAATATACTCCGCACTTTTTCTTAGACCTTTCATTATAGCTATGTGAATGTCCTGTCCTGAGTCAAATCTCCCATAATCTGTTAGAAAGTTCATCTCACATCTGCTGGGCATTAAATTGCAAACACTCATAGGCATATAATAAGAAAAATTGTTAAAAAAAGTTTACTGTAAAACTATTGAAGCATATTTGCAGGAAGGCATCACGGACACACAGCTAACATGGGGGGGGGGGGGGTTGCCACACCTGCACACTTACAGTTATATATACTAACTTTGATGTTCCTGTTCCTAGCAGAAAGATATTATACTCTTTAAGTTACTATATACTATGTAACAAAATTGCCTACTGTCTGCACTTTTTTTTGTTTCAAACAGTTGAAATTTAAACGTATGTTTTGCTTCCAAAATATAATAGTGCCCATGTAGTGAATATTCACACATCTTTAATCAGTGCAGTCCACTTTTACAGTGGTCATTCAAAAAAGCCATATTTATTATCATCCACCATGCCCCATTAGCAACACTACCAGTTAATTCAACACTCATGCATGGTAATGATGTCTTTTTCTTAGTGCATTTCATTGCTGTAAACTGCATCCAGTGGTATACCATACCCTAATAACTTACTCTGTCAGGTACAGAGATGCCCTAATTTTCTGGAACTTAGGAGTACTGCCTGCAGAGATCACAACATAGGGATGTGAGAAGGTATATCCCACTGTGGTTGTGCACTTTTTGGAATAAAAACAGCAAAAGTCCCAAAGAAAATGCAATCAGTATGTGTCCAGAAAATTCCTGGCAAAACGAAAAAACATGAACAAAGGAATTTGCATAGCTGTGTTTATCAAAGCCTTATACGCAATATGAACATTTCTCTTAGGAAAAATAAAATTCAGTACACTTTTACATAAATTTCCAATGCTATACAATTCTTTATACTGCACCAACAAGTAGGATTTCGCTAGCCATAAATATTATATTTTATCAGAATTCACCAGAAAAGAAGAACAGGGAAGATTAGCAATATTCAGAAACATTCATAATCCTCTGATGCATTTACCTTTGAGGTAGGCACCACAAATATGGAAGCAAACCAGCAAGATGCATACTGGATCCAGAAGAAAGACCCTAGTAAAATATAGAAAAGGAAGTAAAGATTTTCACAAGCATACCTTTATTGCAATGTTCTGTTGACAAAAGCAGTGTTCTTCAAAAGAATACAGGTTTGACTTTGAGGCAAAGCTAGTCAGATTGTGTAGAAAAGGATGATTTAGTTAAAATCTTGATGATTAAAAAAGCCAAGCATGGAATTTAATGTACAAAGATAGAAAAATGGATTTGTGGGTTTGTTGACTGCATGGTGGCAGTCCTAACACCATCAGCATAGTCAGATTCTCTGCCAGGGTGAAAAACAGGAGAAAGGTTAAAAATATATACCAGAGCTGTGTGGTATGTCAGTATAACCAAAAGGTTTGCAGGGAGGTTTGTGAGATATCTCAAAGGAGATTAAAATGATAAAAAGAGGAACAGCAAATGGTGAGCTCCTTCTGGATAAAGAAGGACTATGACAAGATATTCTAGATCAGATGAGTAGCTGGGCTTTCTGGAGCTCGGGACGTGACCAGCACTTGCCTTGCTCTGGGCACCAAAGGAAATTTTCTCTGATTGCTTTCTCTGTACTGCCCCCCCCCCCCCACACACACACACACAGACACACACCCCTGAGTAACCAATCCCAAGTCTTTGGGGCAGTACTCACACATGGTGTCATTAAAGGTGGTAGGAGGCATGCTGGAGTGTCTCGGGTGTCTGTGTAAAAAGAAATATATATATGTATAGGTTTATTTCAGATGACTGAGATTTTCTGACCTCCAATCACCCCCAAGGAAATAGCTGCCACCATTTCTCCACCAGTTATTACTAAGGAGCAGGTCCTCTCTGCATTTTCTAAGGCCAGAACACTGCTTTGATAGGCTCTGATAATATCCCAGGATATCTCTTTCCCTTTTTTAATTTCTCCAAGTCTTTTGGGTTTCTAATACTATGACAGGAGTGGACCCCATTCCTAAGTCAAGGTACAATCAAAGTTCATGAAACTAGTATCATTTCAATCTTTGATGTTAGCCAGAAGTAGCAGCACCGGCAATGTGCCCAGTAATGACTCCTTCTGCAATTCTTATGGAGTTACATGTATCGGTAACATATCTAAGTACTATTATAAATTCTTTTTTAAAAGACCCATTGCTCTTACTACTACAGGAGCTGTCTGGGTATTTTTCTTCCACATTGCCCTTGTTTCTGCCTCCAAATCCTGGTACTTTAAGATGTTGTGTCGCTCTGTAAGACACTGTACTCACTAGGCTCATAGGGTAATACTAGGTTATTGGCATGGAGGCCCTTATAAGCCTTGCCAATAATTTGGTACATGTTCCTTCAAAGTCAGCACCTGTTTCCCCTGTCCAGCAGGGACACAGGTGGGATCCCAGGGGTGTATTTTCTGTTTCCCATCCAGTCATTTGAGTTCCTCTTAAAGAGATCTAGAGAGGTACTCTGCTTGACATGGACAGGGAGTCTATTCCACAGATGGGGGAGTCTTTGGGACACAAATCTATCCCACAAGCAAGTTCTATTAATGTCACAGACCAGGTTAAGGTCTTGCATGTGGATCGATCAAGTGGAGTTTGACTTACGAATATGCATCAACTCTATCAAGGCTGGGTCTGAGATGGCCTTGTATGCCAGACTCAGGTCACCTCTGAGCAGTCTGCACGATATTGAGTAGAGGGACAGGGCCTTTAGCCTATCTGTATATGATAGGTGTTTGAGACCCTGGATCTTCCTGGCGAGGAACCTCTGTGGTCTCTCCAGCTGCTGCAAGTGCTTGGCAAGGTACATGCCGAAGGGGGCATTGTACTTGATAATGGGTCTGATAAGAGAGGAGTACAGGGATGTTATGACCTCCTTGTTCCTGGATGAAATACCCTTATATATGAGGTGGGCCAAGTAGAAATCCTTCCGTATAATGGAGGCAACATGGTGGTCAAAAGTCAGGTCGTTATCAACCTGGCTGCCCAAGTCCCTCACGACTGATTGCATGCTTAGTACATTGTTATTAATATGATAATTAGTGGGGATGCCTTTTTTTCCCAAAGGGGATAATGATGCATTTCTTGGCATTCAGTTTGAGGTCATGCTTCTGGCACCAGTCATTAGTTTGGGCAAGTCCTCCTTGGAGGATGTTCACATCAGTAGATGAATTTAATACAGCACCCAGCTTGAAGTCATCTGCAAATTTGGTCAGCCACAGACCACTGGTTTTGGCTTGCACCTCAGAAAAGTATATTCCAAATAGTAGAGGCCCCAGCACCAAGTCTTGGGGTATACCACTCATTATGGGTCTACTACTAGAAGTGGCTTCCCTTATTTTTACTGAGTGGGTTCTATCAGTGAGACAGTTAGCTACCATCTGGTAACATACGGGTTGATGCCTAGCTGGGAGAGTTTATCTATTATTCCTGAGTGGGGAATAGTGTTGAAAGCTTTGGCTAGGTGTAGTGATTTTAATAATCGATGCTACTTTTGTCTTCTTTTCATGGACTACTATATCTGGTTTTCTTGCATTTATTCTTTGAACTGTTGGTAATGGATTTTCTCATGTGATATAAACATCATCATTTTCTATGATGCTTTTTGGCTCATGTTTCCAGTGTTTTGCAGCTACTTCAATACTATAATGTTTGCACAATCCCCAATGCAACAATCTTTGTACATTATTATGCCTTTCAGTATACAGTCCTTCTGCCATTAGTATATCACAAGCCGCAACAAGATGTACAACTATTTCCAATTCTGTTTTGCAAAACCTACATTTGCTTATTTCTCCCACATGTTCGTAGTCCAGCATCTTGAGCCAGCAATATTAACCTTTCATCTTTTGGTTTAAATTCATCACTCTTTAACCATTCCAGTGTCCAATCCTGATCAACATGAGGTTGCGGCAAGAGTTTCCTATACTTGCAATTATATTTATGTATTTTCCACATTTCTTGCCTTCTCATCTGATCCTTCACCTTATATTCTTTCTTTTGTTTTTTTTTTTGTTGTTGTTTGGCACATTCAGTTACTGTCTGATTTGTATCTACTTGTTCATAGGTAGGTACTAGGCTATTGGTCCTAGGGCCTATACAAGCCTAGCCAAAAAGGTACCCTGGCTTTCGCCACCCAAGAAAATAATTTTCTTGTGCCCCTGTTGAGCAGAGCCACAGAGGTGATCCCCGGGGTGAATTTCCTATTTCCCATCCAATCATCAAGATTTTTTCTTGAAGAGTATTAATGAGGAGCTTTGTTTGATATAGATAGGCAGTTTGTTCCAGAGTATGGGCAGTCTCTGGGACAGGAATCTATCTCTCCAGCATGTTCTGTTTATTGTGGTGACAATGTTTAGGTCCATAGAGCATGTAGCTCAGAATGATTGTGATTTCTTTAAGTGGAGCATGTCCAACAGCTCTGGGTTTGACATAGCTTTGTATGTTAGGCAGAGATCGCCTCTGAGTAGGCGATATGCGATGGAGTAAAGCTGGAGTTTTTTTAAACAGTCTGTGTAGGGCATCTGTTTGAGGCTGGTAATCCTCTTTGTGAGGTATTTCTGCAGACTTTCCAGTTGTTGTAGATGTCTTGTGAGGTACATACCAAAAGGGGCATTGTACTCTATAAGGGGTCTAATGAGTGATGAGTAGAGGGGAACAATTACCTCTTTTTTCCTGGATGAGAAACCTTTTGTGATGAGGTGCGCCATGTAGAAGGACTTCCTGACTACTGTGGCAATGTGATTATCAAAGAAGAGACTACTGTCCACCTGTGTCCCAAGGTCTCTTATCACACTGTCAGTGTTAAGTAGACTACCACCTATGTGGTAGCTCATGGGTACAGAGTTTTTACCAAAGGGGATGACAATGCACTTTTTGGTATTGAGCTTGAGGCCATGGCTTTGACACCAAGCATCTGTCTCAGTGAGGCCCTTTTGTAGGATGTCTACATCGTTAGAAGTTTCAATTATGGCTCCTAGTTTGCAGTCATCTGCGAACTTCATTAGCCAAAGACCTTCTGTGTTAGCTTGTACTTCAGAAAAGTAGATATCAAACAGGAGAGGACCCAGGACTGAACCCTGTGGTACTCCACTTGTCACTGGTCACTGGTCTGAAGTCGGATTTGGAGTCTGCTACTTTCACAGTGTGGGTTCTGTCAGTGAGCCAGTTGTCAACCCGTCTTGTGACATAGGGATTTATACCTAGTTTAGTGAGTTTATCTATAATTCCAGAGTGGGGGATGGTGTCAAAAGCCTTGGTGAGATCTAGATAGGCTGTGTGAACCACCTTACCCTCGTCTACGGCTTTGGTGATTGCTTCAAAGAAGTCAATCAGGTTTAGGAGACATGATCTGCATTTTACAAACCCGAACTGGGTGGGGTCCAGAGTTTGGAGATTACCAGTGTCTTTGTTTATAAGTTCCATGATGATACGTTCCATGGCCTTGCAGACCAGGCTCATTAGGCTAATGGGGGGGTAGTTCCTAGGGTCTGTGGTGGCTCCCCCTTTGTGGAGTGGAATAACTGTTGCTGTGTGCCATTCAGTGGACACAAAGCCTGAGGTGAGGCTATGACTGAACATGGTGCTTAGGTGGGGTGCCAATTCATTCTGTAGCTCATGTAGACCGCAGACTGGGATGTTGTCAGGTCCCAGGGATGTTGTATTCTTGGCTTTGGAGTGTGTGGTTTTTACCTGTGCAGCCGTGATTACAGGAACTTTGCATTCTTCTGGTATAGAGATAGGGCCTTTAGGGGGTGAGGGGGGAGTAAAGGTAGCACTGAACCTATCTGCCAGGATGTTGGCAGTATCAGTTGGCTCTGTATATTTAGTGACATTGTGCCATAATGCAGAGCAGATCTGAGTGTTGCTATTGAAATTCTTGACATAGCTATAGAATGCTTTGTGGATGTCTTTAAAATCAGTGGTGATTTTGTTTTCATAACTAGCTTTGGAGGATTTTATGAGGGATCTCAGCTTCTTACTGAGGCTGACCAGGGAGTTCTTCCAGTCATGGGATTTTACTCTTTTTTGCAATAGTTTCTTTCTTCTGTTGTAGAGTTTGTTTATGGCAGGGGTCTGCCAGATTGGCTTCCTTTTTTTGGAGGATAGCACCTTGGTTCTGTTAGGGGTAGCACGATCCATGCACTCGTGTAAGTGCTTATAAAGTGCATTTGTGTAGGATTCAGCAGTCGTACCTCTATTGTCCGTCTGCATGGGTGTCGTGAAGTTTGACACTTCTGTCTTAAGAAGCGTGAAGTTGGCTTTGGAGAAGTTTTTTATGGTGGTTTCCCTAATGGGGGGTGGGTGTGGGATGTGGATGTCTAGGCTGATTAGCTTGTGGTCGGATCTGACCAATGAGGAACTGACCTCTGGTGTGGAACACCGGTCACCCATGTTGGTAATGACCAGGTCTAGGATATTGCTGCCCCTGGTGCGGGTGTGGAAAAGTTGATCCAAGGCATTGGAATTTATGAATTCCAGAAAACATTGAGGAAAAGAGTTGGTACATGAGTAGTTTTCCCAGTTAATGGTAGGTTATTTGAAATCACCCATTATTAGGGTGTTGGGTTGTACCATAATATTTTCCAGTGTATCAAGAAATGAGGAGTGGGAATCCTGGGACATGGTGGGGGATCTGTAGCAAGTTATAATTTGGATTGCGGTCTTGCCCAGAGTTAGTTGCACTTGGATAATCTTGGATGCATTATGCTGAGCAACTAGCCTGGAGGTGTGGATATCCTTAATGAATATGGACACTCCTCCACCTTTAGTGTTTCGGTCCAGGTTAGGTGGCCAAAAGGTGTGGTATGAATTATAGTCTGGTAATGCAGGGGTGCTCTCTGGAGCCTAGAACCAGGTCTCTGTCACTGCACAAATGTCGATGTTCTCCATTTTAAGGAGTGCCTTGAGTGACTGCATTTTGAGGTTTAGACTTCTAGCATTGAGTAGCATTACCCTCAGATTGTGCTTGCTTGTACCTATTACAGTGGTTAGTTTTTCATTTGAACCTTGCCTAAAAAAGGCACTATTGGGGTGGCAAAAGCCTTATCCAGTATTCGGAATCCCAAGGGCGATAGGTACAGGCCATCTCTGGCAAAGCATCGTGGTCTGTCGATCATGTCATCCCAGGCAGACAGATACTGGATCCCCTTAGAATGACACCAGAAGCTTAGCCAATTGTTGAAGTCAGTCATTTTGTCCTTGTACTGTGGTATCATTCTGGGTGATGGCAGGATGCTACCTAGGGATAGGGTCATACCTGCCTGGGCTACAAGATCAGAAAACTCCTCCATGTCTCTTTTCATGTAGTCCAGGGAGGTACATCTCAGGTCATTCACACCAACATGGACAATGACAGAGTCATACAAAATACAAAACGCCAAGAGTACTGGATAGAGGTCAGGCTCCAGTAAAAGCAAACCACCAAAGCAAAAGTAAATAGAACCTTGTCCACTACAGCTGAATAAAAATACTTTGTTACAAGCAAAATACAAAACGCCAAGAGTTACAAGCAAAATACAAAATGCCAAGAGTTACAAGCAAAATACAAAACGCCAAGAGTCACAAGCAAAATACAAAATGCCCAAGAGTTACAGAGTCATATTTGTACTTGTTGTGGAGTGACCTGAGTGCGTGCATTATGTGGTGGATCCTGGCACCTGACAGGCAGCTGACAGTAACTTTCTCCTTGTTTAGCCTGGTGAGTGGAACATCAGTGTGCCTGACTATAGAGTCACCTATGACTAGAGTGTTGTTATGCCTTATGGGCTGTGGTTGAGTGGCACACTGAGTTTGTGGGCTATGTGTCATTTGGGGTGCGTTGGGGGGTGGACGTTGCATGCGTTTCTGCTTTGGAGGTCTCTGTTGCTTGAACAGATTTTTATTGAGAGCCTCCATGAATGTAAGTGTGTGGTTTGTGTTGCTATGTGTGTGTTTTGGTGGTGTAGGTTTTGAGGGAACTATGTGATGAGTGTGGTATGGTGGAAGTGTTTGCCTTCTCCTCTTGACTGTCTAGTCCAGTCTTGGGTGAAGAGAGCTTTGCTTCCAATTTGGCTATATAAGTGCATCCCTCACAGGTTGTAGTGTTGGGGGTAGGAGGAGAGGGTTGTCTGTGTACATGAGGCAATTGCTTCATTGCCCCAAGATGCCCATATTCATCAGGAAGACAGGAGAAAACACTGGGAGCTGACCTTTAGACATGCCTGGACAGGTGCTTATTTACTAAAAACTGTTTTCTTCTAGACAAGTGAGGGAAGTTGAGTGCTGTAGTAATTTGTAGCTTATTTAGTGCTTACGAGTTCTGAACAAGTGCTGAGCTCAAAGAAACAGATTTGAGTGCTAAAAGTAAAAAACTGACTAGTTCTAAGGGAAAATTTGAAGAGCAGACTTTATGGCGCCAGGAATAGTTTAACCCTAGTGATGCATAAAGTGTATTTTTTTTTAATATAACAACAGCAAATGAGCGAACTGATTTAAACAAATTAACCAATAAAAAGCTAAAAGCTGAGCCCCATTCCAGCAGTCTTCGATCAGACAAGTTCTAACTGCACAGTCCTGCCACTAGTGTGCAGGGGAACCTTCTCCAAAAAAAAAGATGGTCTGGATTAGTGCTCAAGTTATACAAACAAAGCTAGATTCAGCAGGTCTGAATTTAGTCTATGCTACAGCAAGCAAGGCTTACCAATTTCAGAAAGAAACAGTTCAAATAAGCAGGCACAATAAGGCTTTAACCAGAAACTCCCAGCTCAGAAAGGCAGAATCTACCCTCTCCTCCCACAAGAGTTCAGACCACTCATTCTTAATGTAAAATAACTGGCCCGAAGCCCAACTGCTTATACCAGAACTAATACACTTCTAGAATAACAGACACTAAGCCTTCAGTCAGCAACTCCCAACTTAGAAGGATGTAAGCTACCTGTCCTGCCACAACAGTGCAGACCACAAACCTTCTTAATGTAAAACAACTGGTCTAAAGCCCAAGTGGTTCAACCAAAGGCTTAGAATAACAGTTACAATTTAATCAGGCTAGTAACAAGCAGTAATAAATTCAGCAGAATAAATGAAATAAAGTAGGAAGAAACACAAATACAGTAAAAGCATATGAATAAAGTGCACATTTTTTTTATATAACAATAGAAAATGAGCAAACTGATTTAAACAAATTACCCAATTAACCAGTAAAAAAGCTCAAAACTGAGCCCTGTTCCAGCAGTCTTTGATCAGACAAGTTCTAACTGCACACTCCTGCCACTAGGGTGCAGGAGAACCTTCTCCAAAAAGGATGGCCTGGATTAGTGCTCAAGTTATACAAACAAAGCTAGATTCAGCATGCCTGAATCTAGTCTATACTACAGCAAATAAGGCACACCAATTTCAGAAAGAAACAGTTGAGAAGGGCAGAATCTAACCTCTCCTCCCACAAGAGTGCAGACCACAAACCTTCTTAATGTAAAATAACTGGCCTGAAGCCCAAGTGCTTAAACCAGAACTAATACACTTTTAGAATAACAGACACTGAGCCTTCAATCAGCAATTCCCAATTTAGAAGGATGTAAGATACCTGTCCTGTCACAACAGTGCAGACCACAAACCTTCTTAATGTAAAACAACTGGTCTGAAGCCCAAGTGCTTAAACCGAAAGGCTTAGAATAACAGATTTCCATTCTCGCTCAATGCCAATATATATGCTTCTGCTAAACTAAGCACGGAAGTCATCTTAGACATGTTCTCCTCATGTTTCAAAACTTTTACCACATTTGGGTCTTGTGAGGTCAGCAGATACGTATGCAGTCCCACTATAACATATCTATACAGGTAATCAGTTTTGAGGAGGCCTATACCTCCTTCAGAATGGGGAATATATAGTATTAGTTGCAGTTGTGTTTCCAGTTCCTCATCTGATAAACTATACCATCTTAAATCATCTACAAAAAGAAGATGAGAAGTCTTTACACTTTGTTGTTTTCTCAGGGCCAGATTATAGCCATGGCCTAATCTGTTAAGTAGACAGCTTAATGGGTTAAGGGCAAGACAAAAGATCAGTGGTTTAAAGAGAGTCACCCTGTAATATCCCCCTTTGAATTTTTATCCCTGCAATAATTATTTGTTCTTTATCATGGCATAGCTGCAGAGTGGTTTGCCACTGTTTCATTGAGGCTATAATGTAATCGATCAGTGTAAGGTGTATGTTATGCATTTTTAAGCACTCTTTTATCCATGAAAGTGGGCTACTGTGAAATACTTTTTTTATAGTCTGTCCATGCCATACTTAGATTCTTCCCCTTTTTACAGTTCTTCATTGTGACTTCATTTAACATCAAATGATCCTTTATTCCATACAACATTCTTTTATTACCTTTTTGTTCTATTGCCATGATTGAGTTTTCTTCTAAATGACTATAAACTCTGTCGGCATCAATTCCAATGTATAGTTTATATATTGCCAGAAGCAAGTTATCAGTCTACAGCTTTTAGGACAGCTTGCAGGTTCACACTTAACTAGGAGTATTGTTTTTCCTGTTGTTAGCCAGACAGATATCTATTCAGGGTGTGCATATAAGTAGTTCTTACTCATGGCTAAAGCTTTATGTAAAGGTGTTAATACTTTTAACCAAAACTTAGGTACTGCATCTGGCCTGGGGTTTACAATTACGAGCTTTTCTTAACGTTGTTTTAACCTCTCTGGCCGTTACTTCATCCCATTGCATATCCTGTACATTTGAACTTCTTATTCTTTCTTTAACTACTTCTATCCATTAAGCATCATTGTTATGTTCCACATGGTCTTCATTAATAATTTCTCCAAAATGTATCTATTTCGTCTTTTTTGGTGGTGTTTTGATTACTTTTGCCTTCTTTCCCAATTATATATAAAACTTTTTTGGATCATCAATAAATTGCTTATTTTGTACTTTTCCTTTATATTTATCTGCATATCTACTAATTTTTCTGCCTGTCCTGATATTCTTAGTTTATTATTTGTGATAGTACACAACAGATCCTGATCTTTTCTGATACTGTGCATTGCTTTTATCACATCTACCTTTCTGAGCATTTTTGTTGATCGATGCCCACTTCTATGCTTTTCTAAGTGACACTTCTTGTCTTAATTGCTTTATAATTTTCCCTATTCAGTACATCCATAATGGCATTTGATTTCTCCCCTTCTTTTCCCCTACTACTCTGTATTTTTAGACTTTATCTGTTATTAATTTAGCTGCACAGTAATATATTCTATTAACTTCTGTTATATCACACACAATTTTATGCACAGTCCTAACTACTGTCTCTATTTGTTTTATCAAACGTCTAACTTTTTGGGTTTTATTGACTTTCTGTAATCTGTTTCTTTCTCTGATCTTAATATGTCTGCCCATCTGTATTAAAATCAAGCAACTCTTCTTTTAGGTTATTTCCCCTCTAAACTGAGATGCCATATTTTTTGTTCTCCATTTCCTGTGGGCATTCTATAGGTCATTCCACAATGTCTTCCTGTGCCACATTCTCTTCAGTTTCATCCTGTGTCATCCATTGCTCTTTCATATGGAAACTCACTGGCCTATCACCCCACTTCATTGGTTGTGTCAGAGTTGTCACAGTTTCCTGTTCCTCCTCTTGCTGTGCAACTCCAACTGGATGTTTGTACTGGTTTCGTATGGAAGGCTACAACACAGCTTCATCTGGCAACTGATCAGATATTTTCCACTCCACTGGTTTTGCCTTAATTTGGGGATCCATTGCTCTAGCCTGCTGTGATGTTTTCTGTGTTAGATTTTCTACACTAAATCCTTCACTTCCCAGGTAGTCCATGACCTTAGTTTCTATTTCTTTAACTTCTCCATTACTAATCCTCTTTTTTTCTTTTCCTCTTTGTTTTCTTATTTTTTTGTATTGTAAAATGTTCCATGTCTGGATGCCTTTGCCTATATTTCTCTTCAAATATCTTTGGTGCTCTTCTTTTTGTTTTGATTATTTTTGCTTTTTCCTTTGCATAATTCTCTGAATGACTGAAAAGCAGAGGAGAAAGATTAAAAAACATATACCAGAGCTGTCTGGTCTGTCAGTATAACTGAAATGCTTGAAGGAAGGTTTGCAAGCTATTGCAAAGGGGATTAAAGTGACAAAAAGTTTAACAGTAAATACTGAGCTTCTGCTGGATAGAGAAGGACAATGACAAGATAGTCTAGAATAGATGAGTAGCTAGGCTTTTTGGAGCCCATGGCAAGACTATATATCGGAGTGTAAAGTGTGTGTGCTATATCTTTAAGAAGCATGCGAGGCTGTGCATGCATGTATATATTCCAGACATGTGCAATCCTTTGTGCCATTTTGTAGAAGCAGCCAGAGAGTGAGCATGCATGATACCAGCTGTTAGTTTGTATATAGGTTACTTAAGTTACAGTCAGTAAGCCTCTATATGTGTTTGTATAAAATAAAGCTGATCAAACAGAACCCACAAAAATTCATTTATTCGTGTCCTAACACGAAAGCGACATGGTGTCAGAACCAGGATGGAAGAGAGAAGAATATTCCAAGCCATGAGATGTAAAGACGACAACGAAGGTAAAACCAAGAGAAAAGAGTAGAAACATAACCAGAAAGAATCAAAGATAATGAGAAATAATATGAATTATTTACTCGATGCAAATGGGCGGCCACGGTGGTGCAGTGGTTAGCATTGCCGCCTCACAGCAAGAGGTTCTCCGGTTCGATCCTCGGCTGGGGTGCCTTCTGTGCGGAATCTGCATGTCCTCCCTGTGGTCGCGTGGGTTTCCTCCGGGTGCTCCGGTTTCCTCCCACATCCCAAAGACATGCTGCAGGTGGATTGGACACTCTAAATTGGCCCTAGGTGTGCGTGTGAGTGTGCCTTCTGTGGAAGGTTGGGCGCCAGGCTGGCAACTCGACACCGTAAAACTCCACTGCCATTCAATGTGCGGACAAGGTGATCCGCTGTGGTGACCCCTAACCAGGAAAAGCCGAAAGAAGAAGAAGAAGATTTACTCGATGCAAATGAAGGCAAAAAAGGGGCATTACAAGGGCACAAACTGTGCATCTATATTGCAACATTGAAACATCAAAAGAGCGAATGCTCTTACATCAACACAGAATAACTGAAGCTCCTAAACCTTGAATGGCCAGAACAGCGATTTTTTTTTCCCCAGGAAAAAAAATCGCTGGGCCAAAAAAAAATATTGCTGTTCTGCCCATTTGAGGTTTAGGAGCTTAGATTATTCTGTGTTGATGTAAGAGTGTTCGCTCTTTTGACATTTTGATGTCATAATATAGACCCACAAACCGCATTATCAGCCCAGTGGAAAGTATAAAAAAATTTTAACTAAAGAAAATGTTTATGATAAAAGCCTTTGATGAAGCGATTAACTGCAAAGCCAAAACACAGGCAAGTTTAAAGTAAAATTAGTGTGTTTAAGGCAAAGTTGGGCATGTTTAGAGTAAAACAAGCAGAAGAGAAATACATTGGGCATAAAAAGGGCTTAAACAAACAAAATTAATATAATAAGAAAAGAAAAAGGCACATTAAGCAAAAATAAAGTAAGACAACTGTATGTGTTTGGGCAAAGTTCTGTGTTTGAGCAAAACTAAGACTTTGTATTGTATCAAGGGCGTAATTAAAGTTATTCAAAGTATCTCAGAGTGCATAAAAGTGCTTACAGTGCAACTATTTCATGCAATCCAGTCAAAGCATAGTTATTTCGAAGAAAAGTTCTTGTGCTGGGTGTGTCTATTTGCAAAGTGCCACCATTACAGACTGCTTCTTGTACTGTAAAGAGTTGCCTAGCAAGGTACCACCATTTTAGGGGCATTTCAGTGTGCTGCATTCAGTTATTTGCAAAGTACAATTTCTTTGAAAGCTGTTGAGTTTTGGGCAACAGATGTTCGATTTATTTGCATTGTACAATTGCTTGATATGGTTCTTGCATTGATAAGAGGTGTTTTTTGCAAAATATGACATTACAAGAGTATTATAGTGCTCGTGAATTGGTCACATAGCAAAGTTCTTGAATGTTTTTTAAAGTGACAACTTTAATAAATGATGGCGCATGACTTTAGTATTTCTGCCTTTAGTGATAAAATTCCAAAAGTATTTCAAGTGATGGTAAATGACTTTAGTATTTCTGCCTTTACCAATAAAAGATTCCATAAAACAGCCCGAAAAGCTATTTCACAAAATTCCATAAAGCACTGAAAGCTCGAGAAGATTACTTTGCAAAGTACTTTAAAGTATCGAGAAATCCGAAAAGTTATTTCGCACAGTATGGTAAAGCATTAAGAAGTCTGAGAAGCTTTTTTTTTTGCAAAATTCAGCAAACTGTCGAAACACTAGTTATACCAGTAACTTATGCACATGTGTGTGTGTGTGTGTGTGTGTGTGTGTGTGTGTGTGTGTGTGTGTGTGTGTGTGTGTGTGTGTGTGTGTGTGTGTGTGTGTGTGTAGTCATGCTTATTTGCAAGATCCTTCGCTGGTATGTGTTAATATGGCAGATGGATTTCAAAAACCCCAACTACTTGTGTTTAATCAGTATATTGCAGAGAACTGAAGAATATTTGAGCAAGAGTATGATATTTTCATACAAGCAGTTTAAACAAGACATGCATGTACCAGGGCATTCATTTTGCTAAACCTAGCAGGATCTGAGGCCATAGAAAGAGAGCGTTCATTTATGTATGCACCAGCAGTGAATGAAGGAAAAGGTGCAGACTGCCATATTGTTGTACAAGCTGAATCAAGGGAGGACCCCAAGCATTTGATGCACAAGTTTAGAGAAATGTGCAACCCCCAGATGAATGTTACATATGAGAGGCATTTGTTTTATACAAGAGATCAGAAATCAGGGGAAACATTTGCAGCTTACATAACTGACTTGAGAAACAGAGGTAAATTGAGTTGGTTTGGTGATCTAAAAGATGATCTCATAAAGGACAGGCTTGTATGTGATATTAATAGTGCTGCTGTAAGAAAGATTTTGCTTCATGACAGTGATTTAACATTGAGCAAAGCAACAGAGATTTGTCAGTACTATGAGGTGACAGAAAGACATATGAGTATGTCTGCAAGTGACAAGAGCATGATTTCAGTTGGCTCCAGAGCAAACGTAGATAGTATGCAACACATGACAAACAAGAACAGGCCTAAGCACATGGAAGCTACAGGATTTACAAAGAAACCACAAGATTTTCTAGCAAGTTCTAGAAACAGTACAAGCTCCACCGCCAGTTCAGTGCAACATAAACATGAATCAGCAAAACCCAAATCTAGGTTTATTGTTAACTGTCGCAATTGTGGTGCAAATCATGAGTCTAAAAGAGGGAAGTACTTAGCATTTGGTCAGCAATGTCATAAATGCAAAAAATTGAATCATTTTCAAAAGTTTTACAAATCAAGTAAGCTTCACACAGTTGTAAAGAAAGGTTGCACAAAAAAAAAGCAAGTTGATCACGTAGAGCCGAAACAGTCAGCTTTCTATGTAGACGGTGTATCAGTGTTTGGAGATAGAGTTGATGCAGTAAACTTAATCACAAAGAGCAAAGTGTTTTGTACAGTCCAGATTAATGGAAAATTCACAGAGCTCAAAGTAGACACTGGGTCAAAGTGTAATGTTATATCAGTAGACACATTTACAAGAGTGAGAACTAACAAACTCAATGTAACCAGCAGTGCGAGACTTGTTGCTTATGGAGGTGAAGAAATTCAAACCGAAGGTTCAGCAATACTTTCATGTTATCTGGCTGAGAACTGTTACAACTTGTTATTCTATGTAGTCCGATGACCAGTGCAATCTTTATTGGGTCTCAAAGATAGTTTAAGAATGAATCTGCTTTCTTTTGCCAAAGAAGTTTATCATGTGAGTGCAGTTCCAAGTTCCAATTTTTCTGAAGCCATTTTCTCAGAGTATGCTGATGTTTTCAATGAAAAATTGGTCAAACTTCCAGTTGTGTACTCCATGAAGTTAGACCCAGAGATCACTCCAGTATTCAAACCAGCAAGAAGAGTTCTGATAGCTATGGAAGATAAAGTTAAAGCTCAGTTGTATAAAATGGTGCAGCAAGGTGTGATTTCTCCACTCACAGAACCTACTGAATGGGTGTCGTCCATAGTAAGCCATTCACAAGAAAGGCTCAGATGAAATCAGAATATGCATTGACCCAAGAGATTTGAACAAAGCATTAAAAACACAGTATCATCCAATGCGCACAGCTGAAGAAGTTTCTGCTCTAATACCAAATGCCACTGTATTTTTCTGTTTTGGATGCAAAGAGTTCATTTAGGCAAGTGCTGCATGATCACAAATCCTCATTTTTAACTACTTTTGGTATTTTGTTTGGCAGATACAGATTCCTAAGGATGCCATTTGGAATAAACTCTGTGTGCAATGAAAGATTTTTTCAGGTTATCCTTGTGCCGTAATAGTAGATGACTTTTAGTTGAAGGTAATGGTGAAGCAGAGCATGACAGAAATCTCAAGAAAGTTCTAGACAGAGCACGTGAAGTAAACTTACAGCTCAATCCTCTGAAGTGCAAATTCAGACTTCCAGAAGTTACGTATGTAGGACATTTGTTTAAAGGTACAGGCTTGAGACCTGACCCGACCAAGCAAGCAGCTATTCTAGACATGTCAGTGCCAGACAACATACAACATTTACAGCATTTTCTGGGCATGGCCAACTATCTACACAAATTTATACCAGACATCAGTGACTTGACAGCCCCTTTAAGAGAGCTAACATGCAAAAATGTTGCATGGTCATGGTTGGAGCATCATCAAAAGGCATTTGATGACCTCAAGCAGAAAATTGCCACCCCACCTACATTAAGATAGTATGATGTGAACAAACTAGTTATTCATTCCTGTGATGCTTCAAATTTTGGCCTAGGTGCAGTTATTCTCCAAGACAGCAGACCGATAGCCTATGTGTCTAGAACACTAACTCAAACTGAGATGCAGTATGCCAAAATTGAGAAAGAGCTTTTGGCAAAAGCATTTGCATGTTCCAAGTTTCACGATTATATTTATAGTCGAGCTATTCATATTGAAACTGATCATCAAGCTCTAGTTATGGTTCTAAAAAAGCCTATGCATTCAGCTCCAGCATGATTACTAAGAATGATGTTCAAATTGCAAAAGTACAACTTAAAATGGCCTACACTAAAGGGAAATTGCTCTATCTGGCTGATATCTTATTGAGATTGCCTAGAAGTACAACAGAATAGCTTGATGCTGAAACTTTTGACTTTGATGTGATGTCAGTGTATAATTTTTCCACCACTAGATTAAAAGATCACACTCAGATGGATCCAATTTCACAAAACCTCAATTACTACATTAATGCTGGATGGTCATCAAAGCAATCCAGTCTATTGTCTGAGGTGCAAGCGTATTTTCCTTACAGAGATGAATTGTTGATGAATGAATTGATGGAAGATGGCATTATTTTCAAAGGTCCTAAAATTGTTGTTCCTGCTTCCTTTACAACGAGAATATATTCATATCTTGCATCATGGTCACCTAGATTCATCAACCACTAACAGAAGAGCAAGAGAATTAGTAATTTGGCCTTCATTATCAAAAGACATTGATACAGTTCTTTCTTCTTGTTCAGTATGCAATAGTACTAGACTGCATTTGCAAAGATAACCACTTCAGCTAAGTCCAATTCCAGAACTACCTTTGTCTACTGTAGCAACTAATATCTTTGATTCGTACAATCAACACTACTTGGTTTTGGTAGACTCTTACTCAGATTGGTTTGAGATTGATCTGCTACCAAACTTAACCTCAACTGTCATTATTACTAAGTTGAAACGTCATTTCTCAGGTCATGGTAGTCCACATAAACTTTTTTTTGACAATGGGACTCAATTCACTAGCCATTTGTTTCAGAAATTTGCAAAAGAATGGGACTTTGTACATGTCACTAGTAGTCCTGAATATCCTCAATCCAGTGGTCTACTGAACATGCAGTACAGAGTGGAAAACAATTACCTGAGAAGTCAAAGTGTGCCAGTACCGATGTATTGAATTTGCTTAATCTCAGAAACATACCCAGTGATGATATTCTTGGCTCACCTGCTCAAAGACTACTTTCCAGGCAAACTGGAACTACGCTACCTATTTCTTCAAGTTTGCTGTAGCCTAAACCTAAGAATAATAAAAACATCAACGCTCAATTGTTTGGAAGCATAATATCCAGAAATCCATTTATGACAGATTGAGCAGATTACTTCATTCGTTGAGAGAAGGAGAGATGGTATGAATCCAGATGGCAAAAGGTTTTGATCAAATAGGACAGATTACTGGTATCTGTGCCTTGCTGAGATTCTATTTGGTAGATTCCATGGGTGTCGAGTATAGGAGGAATCGCAGACATCTTCTTCCTGTTCCAGAATCATCATCATTGCAGACACAACATTGTATCTATGATGCAAACTCTAAATCAAAGAATGAGTTAGACACTGTTTCCAGACCAGCTTGTACTCAAAAGTCTGATTCTGCTTAAGAAAATGATTCAAACATTCCAGAAGTTAACCATTTTGTAGAAACTGTCCCAGTTGCTAAATCGAATTCCCAGTTTTATGTTACACAATATGGATGAGTTTTCAAGCCTAGTGTGAAATACGCAGCAACATGGACTTCACATATATATATATATATATATATATATATATATATATATATATATGTGTGTGTGTGTGCGTGCGTGTACTTAGTATTGTATAATGCATGTCTATAGATTACATGTGATTGCTGCAGGCCAAATAATCTCACGACGAATTGCATGATCTATTTCTCAAAGAGGGGGATGTAGATCAGAGTGCAAAGTGTGTGTGCTATATCTTTAAGGAGCATGAAAGGCTGTGCATGCACTTATAAATTCCAGACACGTGCAATCCCTACTGCCATTTTGTAGAAGCAGCCAGAGAGTGAGCATGCATGATTGCAGTTGTTAGTTTGTATATAAGTTACGTAAGTTATAGTCAGTATATAGTATATAATCAGTCTATAGTGATGTGTTTGTATAAAATAAAGCTACTTGAACAGAACCAATGAAGACTCATTTGTTCATGTTCTAACACGAAAACATCAAGACCATCACTTGCCTTGCTGTAGGCACCAAAGGTAATGTCCTCTGATTACTTTCTCTGCACTGCCCCCTCACCTGAATAACCGGTCACAAGTCTTTGGGGCAGTACCCACACATGGTGACATTAAAGGTGGTGAGTGGCAAGCTGGAGTGTCTTGGATGTCTGTGTAGGACATTTACATTCTGTTTTCCTTAAAGGAAAATACATATATGCATGGGTTTACTTAAGATGATGGAGTTTTTGACCTCCAGTCACCCCCAAAAGAAATATCTCCCACCATTTCTCCACCATCTATTACTGAGGAGCAGCTCCTTGCTGCAGTCTCTAAGGCCAAGAACACTGCTTTGGTGAGACCTGATAATATCTCAGGATGTCTTCTGAATAGCATGAAACATGACCTGTCAGGCCCACTAGAATCTCTATTTAACCATAGCCACCAAACAGGCTTTGTACCAAATGAATGGAGGACTGAAAGCATATCCCTTCACACAAGGGGGGAGGGCTTCCATGGACTCAGGGAGTTACAAACCCATAAGTCTGACTAGTCTCGTATATAAGGCCAGGGAAAGAATTACCATTGATCTGATAAACAATGACATAGAAACATGGAGACACTGGACATTACCCAGTTCAGTTTTGTCAAAGTCAGGTCATAATTATTTAATCTGGTTCAAGGTTACTAAAGCTACATGTGAGGGCAAAACAATGCACTCTGCCTATCCCAACCTGACCAAGATATTATCCACAATGCCTCATTTGAGCACTGTAGGTACAACATACAAAATTAGACATAAACCCATATGTTACTCAATGGATAGCTAGCTGGCTCACTGATAGGACACAAGACGTTAGGAAGGGGAACCCACCTCCACAAAGAGGCCAGTCAGTAGTGGGGTCCCACAGGGATTGGTGCTAGGACTCAGTAGTGTAGTTAGGGTAGGGTGAGAGGGGCCACTGCCCCGGGCATAAAGTGTTGGAGGGGTGATCAGCCGATCTGAATCTCTCACTAATGCATCATGAGTGGTGTAAACTGTAGAAACTGCTTGCTACAGTGTTGCAAGCAGTTTGCTACTGTTTAAAAGTAAAAAAAAAAAAAATTAACTAAAATATGAGAGCTCTAGTGTTTTGTACAGGCAGGATATAAACTGTAGCATCTGTAGCAAGCAATTTTCTACAGTTTAAAAGAAGAATTTATTTATTTTTTAATAAAAATGTGCAGAAGGAGGAAAGGAACATGAGTATAACTGGAATAAGCACATTTTTAATAGAGTAAACTGGGGTTTTTTTTGTGCTCTTCACTTGAAAAGCTGAGGAGGTAGGGCACTGGTTTGTGGTACCAGAACAGAGTGCTGGCTGAGCCAGCTATGCTTCTTCTAGAGCCTCTCCTTTTTGGCATCTACGTCTCTGAAGTCATGACAATCATCAAAAGCCTCTGCCTGATCAAGTTTGACTACACACTAGGAATGATCACTTAATCCCTTAAAGACACTGACAATCTTCAAGAAGGCCTGAAACAGACAAACAACTGGTGCCATAACAATGAACTAAAACTCAATGCAAAAGAAAAAACAAACAAAAAAAAAAAACAAAAGAAAAAACAATGCACAGTAGTACCCTTTGGAAAGACATTCTCCCATGGAAATTACCACATTGATAATACACACCTTAAAAGCAAACCCATTAGTCTGGGTCTGGGTGCATTTTGATAGTAACCTGACCTTTTACCGCCATGTGTCTACTGTGATTAGAAAATCATTATAAGTAAGGGCATGGCATCCACTTCCAAGGAGCTCATTTTTCCATTCTACTCAGGTCTCATCAGACCATTCATCAATTACAAAGCACCCTTCAGTATGTACCTGACCAGGCACTTGTAACAGCTTGAGGAACAACAGTGGTTCCTTACAAAAAGAATACAGGGAGTAAACAACAAGTCCTGTGCAAACAGTCTCAGAGCCCTATCCTAGATTGCTGCGCAGTGATCTACACCTAGCCTACAAGCATACTTCTCAACTGCAGATTTTCACAGAATGTCCAGATTTTTTGCCTCATATTTTGGTCCATTTTTGACAAAAACTGTGGTTTTCTAGGAAATTACTGGCAAATCATTGAAGATTAAAGTAAAAAAATAATTAGAGAAATTTGAGTTTCAGACTTCATACCCTTCAAAAAATTCATACTAATGCAAAACCTGTTATTTTATCAACTTTTAAGTTTGTAAGAACAATATTTAAAAATTGTCCCTATTTTAGGCCTTTGTCCCCCCATTATTTGTCGCTTTCTCCAGATGTCTTGTTGTAAGAGGTTGAGAGGTATGCCTACAAGGCATTCTCAGATCCCACACTGAAGAGTTTGTTGCACTTCAGCAAAATAAATAGCATCAGCAATACACATTCTAAGGACCTAAACCTCATCTGAGACATAAACAGGTTGTGTTGGAGGGACAGGTATGTGACTCAAAGATTAGCCCTTCTCTGGAACAGGCTTCCCATTCATGTGAAGCAAAGCTAATACCTAACCTATTTAAATTTAACTTGGACCAGTGGATGGGAAATTGCAAATGTGATCCTGTTTTAAGAGCTATGTCCAGAATGAACTGGGGCAGCCTGTGAATACTTGATGTATACAAACCCTATATCATAACCATTAAATTCATTCGAGCATTAACACATGCCAGAAATATTTTGGTAAATTTGGGTAAGCTTAGCTAGGCTTAAAATGGTTCTTAGGCCGATAGCCTAGAAATCACCTATAAACCAGTGAACAAAGAAGGCAGGGATACTGTTTAGTGACACTGTCTTCAGTCTAACATGACAATGCAGTAGGACACGTGTTGGTAGATGGTGTGTAGAGAAGAAAGGTGGACATAGATGTCAGAAGGAACCTACTCAGGCTTGCTTGAAAATGGTGACAGCAGTGGAGGGACAGAATAACAGCTGTGGAGAGTCTTTTTGATGTCCTTTAAAGAAGGAGAGGGTGAATAGCTCAAATAAGGCCAGGGAGTAGCATTTAGCAGGACTAGTAATGCAGACAGAGGACCGCCAAGAACTATAACAGCAGAGTTTGCAGGACTGATGGAAACAGAAACTACAGAAGCAAAGTGTGTACTGATATTTCATGAGGGTAACAAATAAAAGCTAGTATAGGAAACAAAAGGGGATCTGCCAATGCCCAGGTACTGCAGGTGACCAAGGACAGAAATGGAGAATGTTTAGTAATGTGGTAAGATTTAAATCACGTACAACACTTTTTTTTCTTTTTGATAAAAGGAGAAGGTGAGAAGCACGATAATAGCTAACCATTTGAAGTGTTGTTGAAGACACTGAATCCATGACACTGTAACATGAGATCTGTTTTCATTTATGTTCTGTTAATGGGTGTTTCATTTAGGATGAGAATGGTAAACCAAGGAAAATGTTTCTCCACTATTTCTCCACTGTTAAAACTATAACAGGTAAGACAAGTAGCAACATATAAAACCCCCTTCAGAATTAGAATCAAACCTATTATTCTTTGTTTTCTTTTTTCCACCTCCCCCTTTCTTCCCTCTGCTTTACCAACCACATCCCCCGTCTTGTGCCCATTTGTTCCCTAGGGATGAAAAAACCTTACAGATACATTAGGGTGAGAACCATCCAAAGGGGCCTTCATCAAAGCAGATATTGGTTTGTCTGATGCTGTCACTGGTATCAAGAGAAAGTGAAAACATTATTTATTAATGACCTACATTCTCCTCTTATGTAATGATATTAGCAGATACACCACTGCAGGGACCACCTAGTCCCCTTTATCAGTATGCACATCCTCTCTTAATAGAGCCAACAAGGGCTACCAACACCATCTTGGATGATCAGGTCCACATTATCCCTGCACCAGCACCCATCCTTTCAACAACAAGCCTGCCCTTCATCAGTGATTATTTTGGGAGCAGCAGCTTTTGCTAGCTGGGAACTATCCCTCCCCATAAGATTAGCATGCTCATCCACTAAGCCTCTGCAGTCAAGTCCCTAAAATACTATAAACATGAAAGCTGCTCAATGTATCACCATCTACAAAATGTGTTTTATTTTAACATGTTGCTATATCCTGTTTGTTTTATAAATAGGCAAAAACAGTAAAATAAAAATAAAAATAAAATTTCCTTTTAAACAGACAAAGGAAAATAACTTTTAACTAAAACAGAAAGCATTGTACGGTGTGTAGAATGATCTATGAAGCAACAACATTCATTGAAACAGAGTGGGATTTCTGAAAATATGCGGATGGCACAAATCAGCATAATCTGTTATGCAGATTCTTACCATGCTATGCTAATTGATGAGTGACAATTTGTTTCATAAATATCTCTTCATCATCAGAAATGCACACGCTTGTGTGACAAATGCATTTATTTATTTATTAATTTGTTCATTCAATTTGGTAACTGTGGTGGAGCACTGATCCAGATGGACCTATTTCAGTCTCAGTCTGGACAAATATAAATGACAGTAGACAAGCAAGTTAACAAGAATTATTAGGAATACAAACAAAAAGTTGTGAAGATAGCAATGAATCAATAAAAGGAATAATAAAATATACAACACATGGATAATAGGAAGGGGTGGTTAGAGTAACGAGGGAAGAAGAAGAGAGTGAAGTAGTGAAGGGATAGAGCACAAGGTATAAAAGTTAGTAAAAGTAAGATAATGGAATGCAGAAATCAACTATATGCAATATATACAACGTGGAACAGATGTCAGATGATAGTCTAGGTAAATAATATGAGAAGATGAAGGTGCCCGACTGGTGATGGGGAGAGAGGGGGATTAGGTGATGTGTGCGGGTGAAAATCATTTGCAAACTGACTCTGACTTGAGATGAGCTTTCAGCTGAGCAAAATATGATGGGTATGAGGTAAGTTTTTTTTTTTTTTTATTATTTGCAGGCAGAGAGTCACAGAGTTTGAGACCTAGGATGGAGAAGGCATGGTTAGTGCAATGAAGTCTGGTTCTGTGACATTGTAGAAATGTTGCAGAGTGGCTAAGACTTCTTAGTTTGTAACAGGTGGGGGGGGGGGGGCACCTGAAGAGGTTGAGGGCAAGGGATGGACGGAAGTATTCTTTCAGGAACTTGCAGAATTGGGAATCCAAGAAACAGGTTGGCATATTGTTGGACAAGTATCCAATTTAAATATGATACAATGATGTTCATTTTAGGGGAGAGGGCAATGCAATGGTAAATACAGGTGCTTATAGTTTGGATGGTGGAGGAGTTTTTCTTGGATGCTATTGCAAACAGCAAAGTCCACACTGAAGATGTACTAGTAGAATCCCTTTGCCTATGGCATTCCTGGTTGGTCTGGAAAGAAAGGGGACATTTTCTAGGACCAACATAGGAGAGAATTAATTTTATTCCTTATTCGTTCTAAGTGAATGTGAATGTTCAACATGCTATGAAGCCACTTGTCAAGGTATTTGAAGGAGATGACTTGATCAATGGGATTGTCAAAATGGTCATGGATAAGAAGTGATTGAAACCTTTTTTGTCATTTAGGGGAGGTACCAAACAGCACTGTTTTAGTTTTAAAAGTGTTCAGAATTAGTTTTTTGTTATTTAGCCATTTGATGATAGAAAATTAGTCACCTTGCAGTTGTTCTATGTCCACAGAGGTCAGGTTTGAGTGAAATTATGACTGTGTCATCGGCATAAAGTAAGACAGCGACAGAAAGGTGAGGGAGGTCATAGGATAGTTTAATTAACTAGCTGAGCCTCTGTCAAGAATACCCAATGAAGTGATCCCAGGGGTGTATTTTCTGTTACCCATCCACTCGTCAAGGTTTCTTTTGAAGAGTGTTAGTGAGGGGCTCTGCCTAATGTAGTTAGGAATTTTGTTCCAAAGCATGGGGAGTCTCTGTGACAGGAATCTATCCCTCCAGCATGTTCTATTTATTGTTGTGGCAAGGTTTAGCTCACTAGAGCAAGTGGCTCACAGTGACTTGGATTTCTTTAGTTGGAGCATGTCCATCAATTCTGAGTTGGACATGGCTTTGTAAGTCAGGCAGAGATCACCTCTGAGTAAGCGATATGCGACTGAGTACAGCTGGAGTTTTTCCAGTCGGGCTGCATAGGACATATGTTTGAGGCCAGTAATCCTCTTGGTGAGGTACTTATGTGGTCTTTCCAGCTGTTGGAAGTGTCTTGTGAGGTACATCCCAAAAGGGCATTGTACTCTATGATGGGTCTGATGAGTGACGAGTAGAGGGGCACTATAACCTCTATTTCTAGATGCGAACCCTTTAGTAATTAGATGGGCTACACAAAGATTACTTTCTACCTGGGTCCCCAGATCTCTTATTACCTCTTCTGTACTGTTTTGTCTCTAAGGGAAAAAGACTGAGACCTTTGTGGCACCAGCACCTCAGGACCTTTTTTCCAAAATATTTAAGTGCCCTAAAAGATATACGTGCACAGTGTTGCAGGGAAGAGTTTCCTTAGTGCCTGCTTTTTACTTGCCTTAAAGTATCTCAGTAAGCTTTGCATGCCATTGAGTTATTCTGTGCATAATATGTCCCCCAAGACAACAATGTAGCATGTAAATTGCACATAATCAGGTAAATAACATCGAGTACTCATGAATTACTCTACATGTCAGCACTGTGATAGGAGGTGGAAGGTGACACCTCAAAAAACTTCTCCTAGTAACAGGCAAATTCATATAATCATCCCTTAAAACTGAAACTGTAACAACATTTTTCTTCCTGGTACTCTGGCAAGATAAAAGGTTAAATTATCATAATGGCATTAAAATGACAAGAACAAAGATTAACAATCATTGCTCAGAAAATACAGCAGCTATATTCAAAAGAATAATTAAGTCCCTATGTAAGTATGGTCTCCCCTTGTTGCATCAGCTTTACAAAAGAACCTTAAAACCCAGTTGGCCACTGCAAAGGAAACCAAAGATTCATAACAATTTCTCTTAAACAGGGAAATCACTGCCACTTCTTAGCAAAAACTGAGTGGCTCACAATAAAACACAGATCATAAGTAACTAAATGTATTACTGGTTCTTTTTTCCATAGAACTACAACCACCTCCTTTTATTTTTATTCTTAGATTAAACTAGAATTTCAAACCGTAAAAACATTTTATTAATAATTGAGCTGTATTGATGTTTAAGAGTTTGAGCAGCTTCCCACCTTTTATATTACTATGCAAGCTGTGTACATTTAGTGACAAAGTGCAAATTTATATTAAATTATTTTTTATATAATGAATGAGAGAGTTTTTAACATAATTATCAAAAGTACTACTTTAAAGCATTACTCTTCCTGTTTCTTAACCTAGTGAAATTCTTATTACTATTACCCTCAGATATAGTGAGAAAAATAGTATAATCTTAGTTTCAAGCATCTAAACAAAGTATAACAAAAAATCTGGTAAACTATAACTATATACATTTTACCCATGAAATCTAACCTGAGGTCTAGTTAAATTAGATTCCTCTAAGTAAACTAAGCTCTCATGTTCCTTTCTAGTGTACAGCTCCTAACTACTTTTTAGCTACTTTAAACTAAAGTAGCAGTGCAACTACATATTTAATAAAATTACATAGACGTATAAACTAATATGAAGCCATTATTTCTCTACAAAATATAACTTGCTTCTATTTTAAAAAGCTGTATCCCTTTTTTATTCTCTTTTTTCATCCCCTTTCCTTTTTTATTTTCATTGCCTTTCTCCCACTCTCAAACAGCAATAATATTTTTAAATGCATATTAATAGAATCACATGTTATATTGACTCAGACAACAGAAAGCAGAATGGGCTGTCACCAAGCTTATGGAGCCTGTAACAAGGAAGGTAACGAGATCCTGTGGAGGTATTAGAAGTATTTCAGAAATTCTATAAAAGTCTGTGTAAAGCAGAGAAATATGAAATCAAGAAAAAAATACAAATGGAAATGTTTATGTAAGAATTAAATATGTCAAGGTTAGAGGTAGACGAGGCTCAATTACTAATGGTTAGGATAGGAGGAGATGTGAAAAATTGTGATGTATTGCCAATCTCAGGGAAGTCCCCAGAAATAGATGTATTCCTGTGGAAGTTTGGAAGCTAGGATGGCAAAAATTGTTAAAAATCTGGCAGGTTTTGTTTAACAGTATTTGAAGGGGAGGAGAAGTACTAGCATCTGGAAGAAAGCAGTGGTAGCTGTAATACCTAAAGAGGGTAAAGATCCATCAGATTGCACTTCATACAGGCCCATTTCAATACAAAACCGTGATAGATATGGATCACTGTGGTTTTGTGAAAGGAAGGCAAACATCTGACAACATTAACAGAACATTGATGATCCAGAGGGAAACAGAATATAAGAAAATACCATTGTTGTTGGTGGGTCTTGATACAGAGAAAGCCTTTGCCAGAGTAACCTGGGACTTTATGAGCAGGGCAGTGGAAGGATTTACATTTCCTGAGAAAATTATAAGGCTGATTAGGAGGACATATGAGGGATTAGAGGCGAAAGTTAAAGTAGGTGGGTTACTCTGATAATTTGTGCTTGATCAGAGGAGCCAGGCAGATGTGTCCTCTTTCCCCTTTATTTGCTTTATATTTTGAGCCACTGGCAAAGAAAATAAGGGACTCAGAAATTCAAGGCTATAATTGGTATGGTAGTCGAAAAGCTGTCTGTTTGCAGATGATGTTATTTTATACCTGACAAAACCAGTTGTGGAACATTTTGAGACAGTTTCAGATTTTTTCGGGATAAAAACTTAGAAAAAGGCAATAGCGGTAAATTATATACCCACATTTTGGTTTAGCAATACGCATATTTATGAACATATAATAAGGTGAAGTGTTTAGGAGCATGAATTAAAATTGATTCTGCTGTGGTAGCTAAGGATATGTGGGAAGAGACTAAACAAAAGATAATACAAAAACTGAGAAAATGGAAAATTTGTTATATGGATATGGATAGTAAGATGCTAGCAGTTAAAATGTTTTAGTCCCATTAGTCTTATACATGGGTCAGGCATATTTTTATCAACCAGAGGATAAGTTGTGGGTAGCAATTAATAAAGAGCTGAAGGACTTTATCTGGGAGGGGAGGATGGCAAGAGTCAAGTGGGATAAGCTAATTGTTTCAGCAGAACAGGGCATTTTGGGATTACTCAATTTGAAGGGGTATTTCAGAGCTACAAACTTAAAGCTCCTATAAGTAAGCACAAGCAGAAAACTATCATTCAAACTGGAAAGGGATGATGATGTAACAGGGGGAAGCTCACGAAACAGAGAGACTGGGAGTTTGGATGCAGGCCTTTAAGGAGAATAACACTAATCATACAGAATATTGTATATATAAAGTAGCAGAAAGTATCCTAAAAACTAAGCCAACATGGGAATAGAGAAATGAGATTTTGCTAATAAGGATGACTCGAATTAGGGATATAGACAACAGGGGGCTGGAATTTATTGGGGAAAACTGGCAAAGAAACCAAGGTATTGGGAGAGAATAAGTAGAGAGGAAAAGATAATAGAATGGGAAGGCTCCAAGGATTTATTTGGACTGCAGTTTAGGGATTGCCTTCCCTATCAAGGACTGATATCAGAGTATAGGCAAAGAGCAAGAAATGGGGGGGGGGCTAAATGAAAGATTGACACTGGTAGAGTTTTTAATAGAATCTAGAGCAGAAGCTGCCATTAAAAAAGGAATAATTTAGTTGAGCATATAAAATATTGCATGATAACTGTAAGAATCAATCAGAGGAGATTAGAAAGGATTGGAAAGAATGACTGGATAATCAATTCAGAAAGAAACAATGGGAGGATATATATATATGTCTCCCAGTTATGCAACAAAATCTAGTAGATTTAGGATTTTTGCCTGGAAATGTTTACATAGATATGATTATACCCCTAGTAGACTCCAGAGAAGTTTTCCGCAGGTAGATAGCAAATATTGGAGATGTGATGGGGAAGATAGAGGTAATTGGGAACAAATTTTCTGAGTGTTCGGTGAGCTGGAGGACATTAAGGATTACCTGCGGCATGCACTGTTGGAGATGCTGGGTGGCCAGATTGGTGCCTTATGGTGGCAGCTGAAAAAGCAGTTACTAGAAAATGGAAATCAAAATCTAAACCAGCTATACTAGAAGTAGTGACTATGGTAACAGATAAAACAACTGGAATTTTGATCTTTAGAACGGCCGCGGTGGTGCAGTGGTTAAGGTTGCCATCTCACATCAAGAGGTTCTCTGGTTCGATCCTCAGCTGGGGTGCCTTCTGTGCAGAGTCTGCATGTCCTCCCTGTGGTCACGTGGATTTCCTCTGGGTGCTCCGGTTTCCTCTCACATCCCAAAGACATGCTGTAGGTGGATTGGACACTCTAAATTAGCCTAGGAGTGAGTGCGTGCATGTATGCCTTCTGTGGAAGGTAGGGTGCCAAGCTGGCAACTCGATACCGTAAAAACTCCACTGCCAATCATAAGCGGACAGGTGATCCGCTGTGGTGACTCCTAATTGGGAAAAAGCCAAAAGAAGAAGAAGGAATGCGCTCCTAAATGTACCAATTGTTGAAACATATTCAAGTCTATTCCTAACTTCAAAAAACAATTTTACAATTAAAGTATTTTCTATTATGTTTACTGCTAACTAAATGTTATGAGACAATTAATATTTAAATTGTGAAAGTCTTCTTCTATCGTATATTTACTAATCAGAAAGATACATATCATGAAAAGAAAAGAAGTAGAGAAGTAAAATGCATTAATATATCACACGAGCAATTATCAATGAACTTAAAGTGCATCCATGAACTTTCAAATCTCTCCCTCTCTCTCTCTGTTAGATAAGTAGTAATTCAGTATTATAATTTGCAATCACTTTAAGCAAGAAGACAAAGAAAGCATACTTCTTAGTGCAATGCTTGAAAATGTAAACAATTAGGAGAAAGGACAGTATTATTAACAATAACATTTTACCTTGTAGTTACATATATGAAATAAAACAAATAATAAAGATTCACATTACACTCTTTCAATTTGATGGTACACAGAAATAGCATAAATGTTCTTCTCCAAAGTTATAAGCATGGCATAAAGTCAGAAATTTCCTCTTTTGCTTTATACTTATTATTCAGCATTTGTCTGAGTTTTGCTACACTATTCAACACTCACATATCTTACAAAAGGAGTAGACATAATGGTAAATACAAAGAAATAAAATACTTGCATATGAGCTGAGCAGGATTTGGTTATCAAATTCATAAAGAGATATAAAACCATGTAGCTTTTACCACCACAATAACAAACTTGTATAAAAAAAAGCATGTGCAAGTATAAGAGTATAATAATCCAGTATATGAAAGGATCCACGACCTGAAATAGTACCATTATAGTACATTCCTTCCAGCTATTATAATTCCCCTTCTACACCCAATCAAAAATGTTAAAACTATTAAAATGGATTATTTGTGCAGTGGTATCATTGTTGCCTCACAGCAAGAGGTTCTCCCATTTGATTCTCGGATAGAGCGCCTTTTGTGTGGAGTCGGCATGTCCTCCCCGCAGTTGAGTGGGGTTCGAAAGACATGCGTAGAATGTGCGTGCGTTCGTTGAAGGTTGGGCATCGAGCTGGCATATCGGCACCCGTAAAAAATCTACTGCCAATCATTAGCAGACCGGAGTTCCATTGTGGCGACCCCTAACCGGGAAAAGCCGAAAGAAGAACAGCATTCTGCCTAATGAAGCAACTTGCACTCTGTGACATAACCAAGTATTTAGTTTGCTCCATGAAATATAATCAGTAGGTGCTGAACAGATAGTGAACATATGCTGCCATATTAGTGAAAGATCCCCAGCCTTCAACAGCTTATTAAGTAACAGAGTATCATCTCAAGTAACAATATTATCTTGGTTCCTTACTCTAGACTAGGTCAATGTAAGTTGCTAAATCAGATATAGACTGTGAATGAAATCCATATTTCTACAACAGCACTACAATTTCTGTTAAATATTTAGAAGCTGCAGTTATGTTTTTAATATATTTATTAGGTTTCCAGTCCTGGAGAACTCAGCTGACACCGACAAAACATGCTTAAATTGCCAGTACAGCACTTAATATGCTTTTTTCAATATTTACTGATATAACACAGTAAAACAAGTCAAATTCTCATACTGTAACCAAGTACCAGGCATATAAGCAATACTCAGGCAATGCAACTAATGAAGTTGTAGCTTGTACAACCTCATCAAGATAAACTACAGTGACCCATCATGTTAGTTTTATGTCATACCGTGTTATCACCCCTCTCTCTTTTTTCAGTTATTCTAAACTTCTGTCATTGAGCATTTAGGAAATCATGCCACCGATACATTAATAAAATATTTAACATTTTAATCATTTAGTTTTGCTGAAATTTCATCATAATTTTGACAGTAAATCTGCCTCCGAAATGATCGGTTTTGCAGATTTTTAGTGTGTGTGTGTCTTTAAATGGATATTTCAAAATTTATGGAAATAATAAGACATGTTGTGATGCCCATGCACTGGGCCAGGAATCAAGGAGCCTCAAGCCTCACAACTAACACCAGTGAGGGGTGTCCATACAGGCAAAGTATAATAAATACACACAAAGTAAAGTACAAATTCCCTTAAGGGCACACAGAGATCACAGTCAGTCTGGGGCTGGTTTCTCCCTTTCTCTCCAGGTCCTCAATAAGACTCCCCACTGGCACAGCTATAGGGTCCAGATCTCAGCCTAGTGGGCAAGCTAAAACCGCCAGCACCCTCTCTGTCCAACCAGTGCTTTGTGTCCCTGCCCAAGTAGCTGACACACACACTTTGAAAACAACCACACAGACACTCCTGGCGAAGGCTGGCACAAGTTCTCCAGCTGTGCCCCTTTTACCTAGACTATACTGTAGTACCACTTGCCACCACCCATTAATATTTATCAGCTACTAAAATACCCTTATGAAAGGGTGTCCAGTTATACTGTGCAATATTATTATCCAAATGGTAAGTGCAACTGAACAGTCAAGGCATATTGGAGTTGCTTGGCCAGTATCACTATATACATTCAATGTACTCTAGAGCTTAAATTATCTGTACACAAAACAGTCACAGTTGAAAGGTTTAAAAATATTTAATAATAAATAATGAAAACACAAGACAATACTTCTTACTACACTGTGCAAGTCAAGAGTTCAGAGATCACAGAGGAATACTTAAAATAATACAGTAGAAAAGTTCTGACATCAATACAGAAAAAAACTAATCTAATCTTCCTAGTTCCTATCTATATCTAAGAGAAAACACAGTTCTAAAATAAACTTACATATAGAACACAGGCAGAGTGCTGGTGAGTTGGATGGTCTCAAGAAAAATGCTCAATGCCCTCATTCTTTCTGTCTTTAAATTGATAACACAGTACTACTGATTCATTTCAGATTACATAATTTCTTTCTGGTTCCCAGGCTAACAGAAACTCAGAGGTTAATAGCCCTTTTGATCTTGCAGCTGATCAGGAAGCACAAGCAATAAAAGAAATTATACATGCAAACTCTAGCAATTAATTCTGGTTTCAAAACTATAGCCAGAATTCCTGTATCCAGATATCTCGGCTCCAAGCCCTGAGCAGTCATGACATACTTGACTTATCAGCTTTCTTACAGCAGAGTGCACTGTTGTCATATTTTTTTCAGTTCAACATCCAATACAGTCTTTTCACATTTAAGAGAACAAGCCTGTGGCTTACATTAATATTTACAAATGACAGAATTATCTACAAAATTCTATCTAGCTAGACTAGCAGCCTTCACCTATCTTCACACATCTCCTCCCCTGGAGAACTCAAGCTAGTTTTTCATGTGACCCTTGAGAAACGTTGCTTGAGAGGGTTAGGTCTTTGATTATACCTTACCCCATTCCCTGTCTTGAGAGCCCATATGCATTGGCATTGCTAATCCCACTGTGGTTCTGCATTGACATATCATATGAAACCATAGGCTCCATCTTAGCAACTTGGTGGCTGGCTCTGTGTAACCATGTTAGGGGATTGTGATCTGTCACTACAGTGAGTTTTCTTCCATACAGATAAGGCCAAAGTTTCTGCAGTGCCCACACTATTTTCTACAGCTGCGTAGCATTCCTCCCTGGGTTGGAGCCTACAACTGAGATAAACCACTGGGTGTTCTTCTCCCTCTGAAGAAATCTGGCTAAGTACAGCCCCACCCCATGGTTCAAAGCATCCACCTGCACAACAAAGTTTTTGCTGTAATCTGGACTGGGCAACACAGGGGGTCCTCCCAAAGCTTCCTTAAGCTACTGGAATGCCTTCTCACATGCTGGGGTCCACACTACCTTATCTGGCCTGTTCTTCCTTGTCAGGTCTGTGAGGGGAGCAGCTATGGTACTATAAATAGGGATGAACTTTCTGTATTACCCTGCTGTCCCTAAGAATGCCCTCACCTGCTTTTTGGTAAAAGGAGCAGGCCATGCCTGAATGGCTTCCACTTTGGCAGGTTCTGGCCTGATCTTACCACTCCCCACTCTATTTCTCAGGTAGGAGACCTCTGCCATACCCACCTGACATTTGCTGGGCTTAATGGTCAACCCTTCCCTCTGTAGTCTGCCCAGCACCTCTCTGACAAATCGAAGGTGCTCTTGACAAGAATGGCTGTAGATGGCAATATCATCTAGGTAAGCAAGGGCAAACCCTCCTGCTAGGATATCATCTACCAGCCACTGGAAAGTTGCTGGGTTATTTTTCATCCCAAAGAGCATCTTTATAAACTCATACAAGCCAAAAGGAGTCACAAAGGCTGACTTCTCTCTAGCACTGGGAGTCAAGGGCACCTGCCAGTAACCCTTGGTAAGATCAATGGTGGTAAGATACTTAGCCCCACCCAGCTGCTATAGGGCCTCATCTATCCTAGGCATGGGGTAAGCATCTGACTTTGTGTGACTATTTAATTTTCTGTAGTCCACACAGATCCTGGTGCTGCCATCCTTCTTTGGCACCAGCACCACTGGGGAGGCACAGGAACTGTTGGACTCTTGATTTACCCCTAGTTCCAACATCTCCTGTATATCCTGCCTCAGATTCTGTTTGACTCTCTCAGGCACCCTATAAGGGGCCTGCCTAATAGGCCTTTGGGGTCCTGTATCCACCTGGTGCTGCACCAGGTGGGTGCACCCTGGTTTCCCAGTGAACATGTCCCCAAACACCAGTAGCACTGTTTGGATTTCTTGAACCTGGTTAGGCGATAACTGCTGGGACAATGCTACCCCTTCCACTGAGGTGTGAGTCCAGGCCTTACTGAGGAGATCAGTCACCAGATTTCCCTCAGACTCCTCCTGCAATCCACTGCAAATGCTCAGCACAAGGGCCTACCCATCATGGTAAGGTTTCATCATGTTAACATGGTACAATTTGTGCCCCTGCCTCCTGCGTAGGAGTTCCACCATGTAGTTAACATCACTGACCTTTCTTACCACCTTGTAGGGTCCCTCCCAAGCTGCTTGCAGCTTGTTATGTCTGTCAGGAATGAGAACCATTACCTGCTGCCCTACAGCATACTCTATAGCTCGAACATTCCTGTCATACCAGACCTTTTTCTGCTGCTGGGCTTCTGCGAGGTTTTCCTGGCCTAAGCCCATGGGTTCCCTGAACCTTGTCCTGAGGTTTAGGTCAAATACCATAACAGACTCCTTGTGAGATTTACACTCACCTCACCACTCATCTCAAATTAAATCTAGAGGTCCCCTCATCCTATGCTCATACAGCAACTCCAAGGGTGAAAAACCTATGGATTCCTGGGTAACCTCTCTGTGAGCAAACAACAGATGGGGCAAATATTTGTCCCACTCCCTCTTAAACTGGTCTACAAATGCCTGTAGTGTAGACTTGATTATAGAGTTTAACCTCTCAACAAGACCATTAGAATGGGGACAGTAGGGGGTGGTCTTCAGGTGCTTCACCCCACAGTACTTCCACAGACAAGCCAGCAGGTCTGACATGAAATTGGCACCTCTGTCAGTCAGTATTTCTTTTGGGAAACCTACCCTGCTGAAAATCTCTAACAAAGCATTTGACACCTTTTCTGCCTCAGTGGAGGACAATGCCACTGCCTCAGAGTATTGTGTAGCATAATCCACTACCACTAGGATATGCTTTTTCCCTGTGGAGCTTGGGGTCCTCAGAGGCCCCGCAATATCCATAGCTACCCTCTGAAATGGCTCCTCAATCACAGGCAAAGGCATCAAAGGAGCTCTCACCTTGTCTCCTACCTTGCCTACCTTCTGGCACTGCTCACAGGTCCTGCTGTACTGTGTTACATCTCTGGAAATCCCAGGCCAATAGAAGTTCTGCATACTATGTCTCTTTGTACATTTTATGCCCCTATGACCTGCAAAGGGAATATCATAGGCTATGGCTAGAAACACCACATGTTAGGCTCTAGGCACTACCAACTGCTGTACCCTCTCACCTTCTAGCCCTCCCTCAGGGGTCCACCCTCTATACAGTAACCCTTTGGCCCAGTATACAGATTCCCACTTCCCTTGAGAATCAGGTGCCTCATTATCTACCTGCCTCAGGCTTTGCAATGTAGGATCTGAGAGCCGAGCCTGTCTCAACTCCCTCTTTGTAACCTTTCCAAGCTCCCCTTCCACAGGAAGTCTGGCATCCTCTGACAGTGTTGCCTCACTGTCAGCCTAGGTAGTACTACTCATTTCTACCTTTGCAGTCACTCTGTCCAAGGGAACATCAGTACCCACCCCACAAGCAGCTGCGGCTCACATTCAGTCTTACTGCTATAGAGTAGCTCCCTCCCTAAAGTAACCACCTCAGCAGTCCTGGTTGCAAGTATGCAGTCTGTCTGGGTCTCCCCCAGGCTACCAGAAACACATACTTGTCTCGAAGCCTGACTGCATGTAATTGCATTAACACATGGTACTGCCTCATCCAAAGCCTTCCCTATCAGGACATCTGCAGGATGGTAGTTTGGTACCCTTGTTGTCTCAAGACAACCCACTACTAGCATTTTGTCTTTCCCACTTACTGGCTCTCTCATCTTTTGTTCCCCACCTTGCCTCCATGGACATCTGTATGCCACATGGCCTCACTGGTTGCATTCAAAACATTTAACCCTAGGTCCTGGAGGTGTACCTGGATTAGTGGCTTTCCCTGCTACTGGCAGATTCTATTGAGGCATCCTGGGCTGCCCACCATGGGTTCCTTTAGACCAATTAGCAGTTCTGGGGGTCCCTTTCCTGTGCAGGGATGCCCTGTGTGCTACATATAGGTCTCCCTTCTTTCCCATCTCCTCTGAAGTAGCACATTGTCTATAAGCTAACCAGATCCTCATGTCCTCAGGCAAAGTTCTAAGGGCTTGTATCCTCATCAAAAGGTCTGCCAGGCCTTCAAAAGTGGTGACCTGACATCCACTCACCCACCTATGAAAATGAGTGCTCAGTTCAGCAACATATTCACACACACTTTCTACCTTGTGTCTATGCTCATGACACTTTTTCCTATACATTGCAGGTGTTAGCTTAAAAATTTCAAACAAGCAGTTCTTAACAGTAGTATAATCAAAACATTCCTGATCAGAAATTTTAGACAACACAGTTACAGCTTTACCATGGAGTAAGGGGGTCAGGAACCATACCCAGAGCCTTTGGTCAACATCATACTGTTTACATACCCTCTCAAACATATGAATGACACTATCAAAATGATCCCCCTTTTTAAACAGCGGAAGAAATTTACTGCCCTTTTGTGCTTCTGGGGTCAAGGTACTCCCTTCCTCATTACCTCCATGACTCTGGTGAAGAGTCAGCATCTCCTTTTCATGCTGCCACTGCCTTTCCTTTTCCTCAGCTTCCAGGTGTAGCAGTTTCTCATTCTCCTCAGCTTGCAAACGTTGCAGTTTCTCATTGTCCTCACTCTCTAGATGCCTCAGTCTCTCAGCTGCTTCTATTTCCAAATGCCTGGCCTCCAACTCAAGTCTCTTTAGCTCCAGATGGATTTTTAAGTCCTCTACAGAAAGGTTGAGCTGTCCATTCTCTGAATGTGGTATATCTCCACTGCCAGTCTGATTGTCCTCCTGGTTGCTGTTTTCTGATGCAGCTGTGACCAAAGCTGCAATCATCTCTCCCTTAGTCAGGTTTCCATGCACCAGTCCCCAAGCCTGACACATCTCAGCCAGCTGACTCCTTGTCAGCTTTCTGTACTCCTCTGCTGACATGCTTGCCTGCTCTCCATGACAAACTAAGCTAACAAAAGAAATAAAACAATTGTGATCTGAACTCAGTACTCACTGCATGGCTGATTTAGAGTACATAAACACCTTCAGTGATCACTGTACACAAGCTACAGGAATTCACACAACCCACACCACTACAAGCCAATTAGTATCTGCCAGCCAATTAATATATGGTGTGGATATCCCACCACTGCCAAACAATTAATGTGTGACATCCGTGCACTGGCCCAGTAATCAAGGAGTCCCAATCCTCACGACTGACACCAGTGAAGGGCTTCCATATAGGGAAAGGATAATAAATACACACACAGTAAAATACAATTTCCCATAAGGGCACACAGAGATCACAGTCAGTCTGGGGGTGGTTTCTACCTTTCTCTCCAGGTCCCCAATAAGACTCCCCACTGGCACAGCTATAGGTTCCAGATCTCAGCCTAGTGGGCAAGCTAAAAACCTCCAGCACCCTCTCTGTTCAACCAGTGCTTTGTGTCCCTGCCCAAGTAGCTGACACACACACATTGAGATAAGAGTTATATACAACCACACAGACACTCCTGAGGAAGGCTGGCACAGGTTCTCTGGCTGCGCCCCTTTTACCCAGACTATACGGTAGTACCACTTGTCACCACCCACTTACATTTAGAAGCTACTAAAAGGCCCTTATGAAAGTTTTCCAATTATACTGTGCAATATTATTATCCAAATGGTAAATACAACTGAACAGTCAAGGCTTAGTGGAGTGGCTTGGCCAGTGTAACTATATACATGCAATGTACTCTAGAGCTTAAATTATCTCTACACAAAATAGCCACAGTTGAAAGGTTTAAAAATATTTAATAATAAATAATAAAAACACAAGACAATACTTATTATTACACAGTGCTAGTCAAAAGTTCAGAGATCACAGAGAAATACTTAAAATAATACAGTAGAAAAGTTCTGACATCAGTACAGAAAAAAACTAATCTAATCTTCCTAGTTATATCTAAGAGAAAACACAGTTCTAAAATAAGATTACATATAGAACACAGGCAGAGTGCTGGTGAGTTGGATGTTCTCAAGAATAATGCTCAGTGGCCTCATTCTTTCTGTCCTTAAATTGATAACACAGTACAAGTGATTAATTTCAGATTGCATTATTTCTTTCTGGTTCCCAGGCTAACAGAAACTCAGAGGTTAATAGCCCTTTTGATCTTGCAGCTGGTTAGGAGGCCAGAACAATAAAAGAAATTATACATGCAAATTCTAGCAATTAACTCCGGTCTCAAAACAACAGCCAGAATTCCTTCATCCAGACATTTCAGCTCTGAGCCCTGAGTTCAAAGGCCGTCATGACATGCTTGTCTTATCAGCTTTCTTACAGCAGAGTGCACTGTTGTTACATTTCTTTCAGTTCAACATCCAATGCAGTCTTTTCACATTTAAGAGAACAAGCCTGTGGCTTACATTAATATTTACAAATGACAGGATTATCTACAAAATTCTATCTAGCTAAGCTGGCAGCTTTCACCTATCTTCACACATATAACACAAAAGATAAAGTGATTTTTAAAGAAAACTTGATAGTGAAATAGTATGGTAAGCTATTTGGAAACATGCTCTAAAATTTTATTGCTCAGTACTCAGCTGCTGATACATATTTTTATTAGAATAAAATGGGAACACACTTTTTTTATGTTATAATGCATGTTTGTTTTATTTAGCTGATATATATATATATATATATATATATATATATATATATATATATGTGTGTGTGTGTGTGTGTGTGTTTATTTCATTATTAATGACTATGACTGACAAATAATTTGTGTTTGTGACTACCTGGTGGTCCAGCTTGTGAGTAGTATTGTACAAGGGTGTTTTACAGCAAACGTCAACAGTGGTTTGTAATATTTACAGTCGATACAATGGTTCTTGCTTGTCATATCCCAGACAAATCGTATGAAGCAGAGGAGATCAACTCTGGACAGTGGTCTGGCATGCATCAAAGTTTTTGTCTGTTTGACTGAAACCTTTGTTCAAGATCTTCAGACAATCTGAAGAGCTAAAGTTTTATTTAGAAATCAACTGTCGATTAGGAATGAGCGTGTGTGTTTAGGAAAGGAGGTGAATCAGAACAGAGAGCTAGGAACTGCTTTTCCAGCAAAATCTTATTTGCCTTGAGTCTGAGCATACAGCTCTAGCTCTGTCTTCAGCATATGTTAGATGGTGTTCTGGCTGCATAGCTTCTCCCTATTGATTTGCATGTCAAACTTAGCTTAAGGAAGAAGCCATTTCTGGTCTTTATATGTACATTATGATAAATTCTGAGTGTAGTAAAATGGGAATGATCAATTATTTTCCTGAAAAACTTATTAAAAAAAAACAAAATTTGCTAACAGTTTACCTTTTCAAGACATAAATGTGTTGTTTACTACTAACTCTGAGACATCATTTTTCCTCCGTACATAGACAGGCAAAAGCACAGCAGCCCTAAAATGTATTATGCTTTAGCTATAGATCAATCAGCACATGACAACTACAGCTGTTTAGGAAGTGAAGAAAACTGTATCAGAATTCAATGCAAATACTGAGTACTAAGCCCATTGCTCTTCAAATTTCTTATCGTGTGGCCCATCTGTGTTAGTTGTTAAGAACTTGGTGTGCTGCACACCTGCCAATGTTTGTATCTATGCATGAATGACAGAACAGTATAAAAGCAGAGGGTGTGAGTATTAGTCTTTCCAAATACTGCTATAAATCAGCGATACATTATTATGATAAAAGTGCTGTATGGCAGAAGAGTTTACTTAAAATGAAATATGTTTGAACATTAATGTTTATATAGTCTAAAGCTATTTAAAAGAAGTTTCCTTTCTGAGCTGACCATCTTCATGAGCCAAGTGTCACCAGTCAGAAATTTGGTTGGCATATCCATAAAGGATCTGGGAGGTGCAGCTTTCTAGTACAGACCAAATTATCTGTTTTAGGGCCTCAATGATCTGCCATTTATTTCTCAGTTTTCTTCTATGACCTGAGCTATTTCGAGTAACACATTCTTATAGTGTACATTATTAAACAATATTATGTTTTAATTGCAAATCTTGTTTAGTTATTCTAATGTCATTAACACTTTCCATTTGAGACAATGATATGCCAATGAAATGTTAAGTTATGATGAACAGCTTGGGCAACTGCCAAAAATGTCAAATATAAATGGTTTAGCCGGGTTCAGTCACAGATCTTCTATCATTAATGCAGACATATATATTTTTGAACTGCATACATGCTGCTTTGCCCAGATGTTTGTAAATAAGAAACAATAAGAATGCGTAAATAACCAAGCTTCCATGTTGTGTCTTTCGGCTTTTCCCGGTTAGGGGTCGCCACAGTGGAATAATTTACATGTCGAGTTACCAGCCCTGACGCACAACCTTCAATGAAGGTACACCCATTCACGCATGTCTCCACGCAGAAGATGCTCTTGCTGAGAATCGAACCGGACAGTGTCTTACTGTGAGGCGACAACGCTACCGCAGCACCACCACCACGGGTAAAAAAACAAGCTTGCATGCTGTACTGAAATAATTTGAAATGGACATTCTGTATATCTTGCTATAAAATCTTGTTTTGAGAGTCAAGCATTCCTTAGTTCAGAAGTGGAAGATCACATAATTCAGAGATAAGAAAACAGAAGAAACAAAAACTGTGATTTACCTCTTTAAATGGGTATGCGGTTTGTGTGAGAGGGGGAAAGTACAGCTGTTTAAGTTGCACTTACCCATAACAGTAGACATTCAAATTCCCGAATGCAGTAGTAGCCTTGCCCAGGAAACAACAGCCTACTAGCTTCACAAATTCTACTCTGATTGCTGATTGGCTAGCATGAAGGAGGGAAATCAGTAATCAGACTGAAGATTTCTTCAAGTCCTTCTTGCCCATAGCAAGAGCAAAAAAGACTAACAATTCTGAACCAAAAAAAAAAAAAACAGCAGCAGCAATGAAACATATAAAGTATAAACACAAAGAAATTTATATCCCATCTACAAATATGTAAAAGATTAGAGGGGCGAAGGGTGTGTGTGGCTATTACAGTAGCGAGGAATTATAATATTTACTGTTATTGTTAAATGCAACTTACATGACTGTGTTGTGCTCATCATTCCTATTGCAGCAGTAGCCTTTAGGCTGTATGAGTTGAACACTTCATCTGCCTTACTGTATTTGTGTTTCTTCCTACTTTATTACCTTATTTTGCTTTTGCCTCTTTTAAAAGTACTCAATTAAATTTATTCTGCTGCCTTTATTACTGCTTGTTAGTAGCCTGATTAAATTGTAATTGTTATTCTAAGGCCCTTGGTTTAAGCACTTGGGCTTCAAACCAGTTGTTTTACATTAAGAAGGTTTGTGGTCTGCACTGTTGTGGCAGGACAGGTAATGTACATCCTTCTAAGTTGGGAACTGCTGATTGAAGGCTCAGTGTCTGTTATTCTAAAAGTGTATTAGTTCTAGGTTAAGGACTTGGACTTCAGGCCAGTTATTTTACATTAAGAAGGTTTGTGAACTGCACTCTTGTGGGAGGAGAGGCTAGATTCTGCCCTTCTGAGCTGGGAATTTCTGGTTAAAGGCTTACTGTGCATGCTTACTTGAACTGTTTCTTTCTGAAGTCAGTATGGCTTGTTTGCTGTAGCAAAGACTAGATTCAGGCCGGCTGGATCTAGCTTTGTTTGTATGAATTGTGCACTGACCCAGGCTGTCTTTTTTGGAGAAGGTTTCTCTGTACCCTAGTGGCAGGACTGTGCAGTTAGAACTTGTCTGATTGAAGACTGCTGGAACAGGGCTCAGTTTTAAGCTTTTTAACTGGTTAATTGGGTAAAGTGTTGTTTTGATTGTATCTGCTCTATTTTCTGGACAAAAAATATATATATACTTGTTTCTCGCCTTTCTGAACTAGTATAGTCCAGTTTTCATGTTATTGCTGAATCCAGGGTTGTGTTACAAGTTTCTGTGTTGCCATACCTTACTTGGATAGAAGGAAGTTTCTCTGTTCACCCGTGAGAGAGGGCAGCTTTGAGCAGACTATCTGTCCCTGGAGGAGTGGTCTCAGCCCAGAAGTTAGTGGTTTGTTGGCCTTTTTGGGCTAATTTTGATTGTATCTGCTCTATTTTCTGAAAAAAAATTATATACTTGTTTCCCACCTTTCTGAACTAGTATAGTCCAGTTTTCAGGTTATTGCTAAATCCAGGGCTGTGTTACAAGTTTCTATGTTGCCATTACCTTACTTGGATAGAAGGAAGTTTCCCTGTTCACCTGTGAGAGAGGGGAGCTTTGTGCAGCCTGTCTGTTCCTGGAGGAGTGGTTTCAGCCCAGAAGTTAGTAGTTTGTTGGCCATTTTGGGCTGATTTCTATCTCTTTCACTTCCCTACTATAAAAACCTCATTTGCACAGTTTTTACACTTGTATTCCGCTCAGCAAGTGCCTACCAGGTGTTCTGCAGAGTCTACAGCAGCAGAGAGACAAAAGAGTGACTTTGGAGTGATTAAGTATCACTTTTCTGCTTTTCTTGCTGTCTTAACTAATTCTGCCTAAAATGCCAGTTTTTTTTTAGCGAATCTGTGATTTTAAAAAGTTTGTTATTGTATACAACTCCGCACAGCTCCTCGTGGTGTCCTGCAGAGTGATACAGGCAACAGAGAGACCCAAGAGAGACTTTTCCAGATTTAAGTATTTTTTCTCAGTTTTTTTGCTCCGACTGCCTTTTCCCGCTTAAAAAGTGAATTTCTAACTGATCTGTGCTTTAAAAAGTTTAAATTGCATTTGCCTTCTGCTTTTTACAGTTTTTGCACTTGTTTTATATCAATTTAAGTCATTGTTGTATTGTATAACTGTTGTAGGCTACACACTAAAGTGCGCTAGCCTGTTTATAGCATTTACAGTGTTTTCTGTGTGTTTTTCTGCTGTTTCCTGAAAAAAAAAAAAAAACAATATTCTCTTTTCCTGCCTTTGCTGAACTAGATTTCTCCAGATTTCAGGTTTTGCTGAATTCCGGACTGTGGTATAGTTTCCTGTGTTGCCCATATCCTTACTTGGATAGGAGGAAGCTTCTCTGTTCACCAGTGAGAGTGGGGAGCTTTGAGCAGCCTATCTGTCCCTGGAGAAGTGGTCTCAGCCCTGAAACTAGTAGCTTATTGGCCGCTCTGAGCCAATTCCTATCTCTTTCAGTTTCCTTGCTTTAGAACCCGCATTTGTGCGGTTTTGCACGATTTTGCACATAGCACAGCATCGGGCAGCGCCGCTTAAATGAGTTTAAACTATTCCCAGCTCCACAAAGTCTGCTCTTCACTTTTTCCCTTAGAACTGTTCTAAATCTCAAAGTAAGCACTCTATTTTCATTCTAAAGCCCTGCAGTTGCTCATATAAGTAATCTTATAAGTAAGCACTAATAAACTAAAGCACTACACCCTATTATACTCCCTTTAAGTACTTGGCTCCCTATTGGTCCTTTTTAATTAGTCAAAAAGCAGTTCCTTATACTATTCTGGCATGTCCAAAAGTCAGTTTCGGGTTTACTCTCCAGTCCAGCTGGTGAATCTCTGAATCTTGAGGCAATGTTACAACTGCCTTATGTACACAGACCACCCTCTCCTCCTCCCAACAAGCTCAAATATATGTGAGAGATGCAACTATATAGCCAAACTGGAGGCTAAGCTCTCTCAAACCAATACTGGCGCAGTCAGTCAGGAGGAGAAGGTAACCACACACACCACAAATCCAGTCTCACATAGACCTATCGCAACAGAAAACCAAACACATAAACACACAAAAACATAATTGGAGGCTCTAAATAAAAATCTGCCCAAGCAGCAGAGACCTCCAAAGCAGACATCCAAGCAACAGCTACCCCACAACAATACCCACGTATCACATAGTTCACAAAGTCAGTGTGCCACACAGTCACAGCCCTTAAGGCTAAACAACACACCTAATACACTTGTAATAGGTGACTCTATTGTCAGACACACTGACATCCCACTCACCAGGCTGAACAAGGAGAAGGTCACTGTAAGCTGCCTGTCGGGTGCCAGGATCTTCCACATAACACAAGCACTCAGGTCACTTCAAAGCAAGTATAAATATGACTCTGTCATTGTCCATGCTGGTATGAATGACCGGAGACGTACCTCCCTGGACTACATGAAAAGAGACATAGAGGAGCTCTCTGATCATGTAGCCCAGGCCGGTATGACCCTGACCTTGAGTAGCATCTTACCCTCACCAAGAATGATGCCACAGTATAAAGACAAAATGATCAATTTTAATTCAAAGGGGATCCAGTGTCTGTCAGCCTGGGATGACATGCTCGACAAGCCACTTTGCTTCGCTAGGGATGGCTTGCACCTGTCACCCCTGGGCTTTCGAATACTGGCTAAGGCTCTTGCCACCCCCATAGTGCCTTTTTTAGGCAAGGCTCAAAAGACAAACCCACCTCCATAGACAACACAAAGAAAAAGAAACTAAGGGTAATGCTGCTCAATGCCAGAAGTATAAACCTCAAGATGCATGCACTCGAGGCTCTCCTCAGTATGGAGAATATCGATATCTGTGCAGTAACAGAAACCTGGTTCAAGGCTCCTGAGAGCACCCCAGCACTACCAGGTTATACCTCATACCATGCTTTTCGGCCCCAAAACTCAGACCGAACCACAAAAGGAGGGGGAGTATCCATATTCATCAAAGATACCCACACCTCCAGGTTAGTGGCACTGCATGAAGCATCGGAGACCATCCATGTGCAACTAACAGTGGGCAAAACTGCCTTTCAGTTTGTAGCCTGCTACAGACCACCCTCCCAACATCAGGAACCCCACTCGGCTTTCCTGAGAACACTGGAGAATATGAAGGTCTCTCCAAACACCATTATATTGGGTGACTTCAACTACCCAAACATAGACTGGGAGCACTACTCAAGCCCCAACACCCTCACCCAACAGTTCCTAGAATTTATAAACTCAAATGCTATGGAACAACTGGTCACCACTCCTGCAAGAGGGGAAAACATATTGGACCTGATCATCACCAACATGGGGACTCTATGTTCCATACCAGAGGTATACCCCTCATTGGTAAGATCTGACCATAAATTAATCTCACTGGACATCCATATCCCGTCCCCACCCCCAGCCAAGGAAACCACATTGAAGAACTTCTCAAAAGCAAACTTCACACTTCTCAAAACCGAGGTGGAATCTTTCAAAGCTCCCAGGCCAGTGGAAAATACGGCCCAAACCGCAGAATCCTTTACAAACGCTTTCTATGGACACCTACAGGAATGCATGGATCGTGCTATCCCAACTAAAACCAAGACTCATTCCTCCAAAGGCAGGAGACCTGTCTGGCGGACCCCAGACATAAATAAGCTATACAACATAAGGAGGAAGCTACTACATGATAGAGCAAAATCCCAAAAAGGGAAGGCATCAATGATCAGTACTAGCAAGAAACTATGATCCCTCATAAAATCATCTAAGGCCAGCTTCGAAAGAAAAATTGCACAAGATGCTAAAGATAATCACAAGGCCTTCTTTAGTTATGTCAGGAACCTGGGTGGCAACTCCCAGATATGCTCTGAGTTAGTTCAAAATGACAAAAAAATACACTGAACCCACAGACATTGCCAACATCCTGGCAGACAGGTTCAGTGCAAACTCCCCCCCCTTCCCCCCCAAAAGAGCAAATGTATATCCCAACAGAGTGTAGCCTCCCTGACATCACAGATGCAGAGGTGAGAGCTGCCCTCGCCAAAGCAAAAAACACAGCATCAATGGTGTCATCAATGTGCTTACACAAACTCCAAGAAGAACTTAACCCTCACATAAAGTCACTGTTCAGTCTCAGCCTTACTACAGGATATGTACCCAAGGAATGGAGTACAACAACAGTGGCCCCACTCCACAAAGGTGGTGCCACAATGGACCCCAGAAACTATCGCCCTATAAGCCTGACTAGCCTGGTCTGCAAAGCTATGGAGCGTATCATCATGAAACTCATAAACAAAGACATTGGGAACCTCCAAACACTGGATCCTACCCAATTCGGCTTTGTTAAGGGCAGATCTTGCCTCTTGAACCTGGTCAACTTCTTGGAAACAGTCACCAAGGCCATAGATGAAGGGAAGGTAGTCCACACAGCCTACCTGGATCTCGCAAAAGCCTTCAACATAATACCCCACTCGGGCATCATAAATAAGCTCACCAGCTTAAATATCAACCCCTATGTCACAAGATGGGTTGCAAACTGGCTCAGGGATAGAACCCACATGGTCAGAATTGCAGGTGCCATGTCAGACTCTAAACCAGTTGCAAGTGGTGTCAGTCCTGGGACCTCTCTTGTTCGGTATATATTTCTCTGAGGTACAGGCTAACATGGGAGGACTATGGCTCACCACGTTCGCAGATGACTACAAACTGGGTGCCATAATCGACTCGCTGACTGACACAAGCATCCTCCAAAAGGGTCTCACAGAGATGGATAACTGGTGCCAGAGCCATGGCCTAAAGCTAAATGCCAAAAAGTGCATAGTCATCCCCTTTGGGAAAAACAAAGTGCCCACAAATTACCACATAGGTGGTAATCCATTAAGTACAGAAGAAGTAATTAGGGATTTGGGGACCCAAGTAGATAGCAATCTCTCCTTTGACAATCACATTGCCAAAGTGGTTAGAAAGACCTTCTATATAGCCCACCTTATCACGAAAGGGCTCACATCTAGATCAAGAGAGGTCATTGTGTCCCTCTACTCATCACTCATCGGGCCCATAATTGAATACAATGCCCCATTTGGGATGTACCTTACCCGACACCTACAGCAACTGGAAAGACCCCAAAAGTACCTCAACAAGAGGATCAAGGGACTCAAACAGATGACCTACGCAGTTAGGCTAAAGAAACTCCAGCTCTACTCAGTTGCTTACTGCCTACTCAGAGGCGATCTGTGCCTGACGTATAAAGCCATGTCCAACCCAGAATTAATGGACATGCTCCACCTCAGGAAATCCAAATCCCTTAGAGCTACACACTCCAGGGACTTAAACCTCAGCACAGAAATAAATAGGACATGCTGGAGGGACAGATTCATATCCCAGAGGCTCCCCTCACTCTGGAACAAAATCCCAATCCATGTTAGGCAGAGTCCCTCAATGACCCTCTTCAAGAGAAATCTTGACGAGTGGATGGGAGATCGTAGGTTTACCCCTGGGATCTCTTCTGTGTCCCTACTAGACAGAGGCACAATAAACTAACCTCAAAAGGGCTATCTTCTGTGACCTACTATACAGAGGCACAGTCAACTAATCTAAAAGGGTGGTGAAAGCCAAACACACTCTGGCTAGGCTTATAAATGCCCTAGGGCAGATAGCCTAGTATCAACTTATGAACCTATTACCAAAGCCTATTCGACCTAGGAGAAGTTGGAAGGACATGGATCCCGGAACCCCTGGAGAATAGTCCTAGCAAAGCTCAATCTGGACTTTGAAAAGTAATCTAGTTTGTAATGCTTTGTAAACATAATATGTACAGAGGACCATGGAGCTTCTTCTAGAATGCTTGTAGAGTCTATCCCTTTTCAGTATGCCATCAAAGAAAACAAGACATTAGTAGAATTTACCTTGATACTGCCTGGAATGGATTTACAATAGCTGGAGTAATAAAAAGGCAAAAACCAAAACCGACCAGCACTCTCTGTCAGCAATAAAGCCGTTTAATTAAATTATCCACATATACATAAATATTTTCATATGAAGCATACCGGTTTTGGACAGAAGGTTTTCTTCAGTGCTAAAACAAACTTACAAATGCGGCATAACAGCAAGTAAATAAATAAAATAGCACCATAACCTCTCCTCCATTTAATGAAACAATCAATCACAAAATATCATTTAATCCATGAGAGAATAAAGCACCCAACTGACTATCCGACTATGTTTTTTATTGCTTACTTTATCATGCCAGCCTAACTTATTGAAACCTTCGTTACATAATCCTATGTATAGCAGTGAATCTAAATGAGACAGCAGGGTGTTTAAGAGTATTTTTATATAAACCTACTAGATGAATGGAAATTTTTAATGTCAGTTAAATGTTCAAAAATACAGGTTTTAAATTGTCTGGAGGTCTGTGCAACATAAAAAGCACAATAATTGCACTCAGATATATCACCCATTACGAAATGTAAGTTTTAAAACATCTAATATCAAAAATACAAGCTGTATTGGAAGAAGAAAAATGTCTCTTTTTATAACTACTTTGCAAGGACGACTCACCAACTTTACACATTCAATGGTTTGCTGTACAACAGGGTCTGACCAAAAAGCTTTATTAAAATGATTTATATAATTACCTATGGATTCCACCCATCTAAAAGAAAATAGGCAATGCGATGGCAACAACTATACTAGCCTATTGTCAGATAAAGGAATACATCAATGTTTGTCAATTAAACCACAGAAGGCTGAGGAGTTGCTACCAAAAATAGCAACCATACATAAAGAAACATCAACCTTCTTCTGCTAAAGACCTAGTATGATTATGTGCCCTTTGAATGTCAACAAACTTATATCCCTGGCATAAACTCCTTCAGACAATTCTGATTCATATTAATTTCACTTTCAAAAGAACAAATTCTCTTAACTCTCAAAAACTGAGATTTGGGAATATTCTTAATTATATGAGGGGGATAACAACTAGTTGCATCCAAGAAAGAATTAAAAATTAAATTCCTTTCTAAAAAAGTGAAGTTGATAATGTGCTATCATCCTTTTTAGTCACTATAATATCCAATACAGAAATATTTTTCCAATCAAAATTAAGACTGAATTGCAAATCCCATTTATTATCAAGATACTGTGCAAATTCATACAAGTAAGTAACATCAGATTTTCAGACCATCCAACAGTCATCTAAATATCTGTGCCATATATCTATATCCTCCTGGAAACAGTTATGACTAACATCAAGAAACCCTTAAATAAATCTGCATAGATGGGAGCAAAAGATGTCCCTGTTGCTCTACCTTTCAACTGTAAAAAACATTCACCATTAAAAAAAACACAATTTTGGTTAATACATGTTCCATTAAACATATCAAACTGTGTTAAATCCCAGACTATATAAACTTATCCTCTCCAACCAGTATTATCATGTCAATAATCCAGCCCAATGTAGGATATAATACAAGAGTACACATATACCAATTAGTGTCTAAATGTACATCCTGCAAAATATCAAAAAATTGGGTGGTATCCTGAATACAAGCCTGAATACCAAATAACAAAGTCTTCAAATATTGTGTCAAAAAAGCTGATAAAGGTTCAGTTAAAGAGCCTCAGCCAGAAACTATTGGCCTACCTGGAGGGCAAATAGAAACTTTATGTATCTTGGGTAACATATAGAAAAATTGGGGAGAAGGATCCTGTACTATAAGATGATATACCACATTCTTGGAGACAATACCTTCCTCCAAAGGCAAAAGTAAAAAAAGCGTTTATCTCACTTTTAAATTTCAAAGTGGGATCCAAAAGCATTCTCCGACAGAAACAGTTATCCAATAATTCTTTTTGAGCTTCCTACAAATACAGGGCCCTATCCCACACAACAACAGCCCCACCATTACCAGCATTATTAACTACAATATTATTGTAATTTTCAAAATTTGTAAAGCTTTTTTTTCTGGACAAAAGACAATTTATTTTGTTGACCAACACCATAAGAAAAATTAAAATATATATATTTTAGCATACACTGTTGAAACTCTGCCATACGTCCATTAAATCTTTTTTGAAATTTGTACATTTTGTGAATAATAAAAAACAATAGCTAAAGCCAACCACTTAGAAGTTGTCTGTTTAAACAAAGGATGTTGCCTTTATGCCCCCTGATAAGAAAAACATAGCTGATCAGTTTTTTTTAAGGACTTAGCTCTGCCCAGATAGTTCTTGAGATGCCTATGCAAGTCCAGAGTATGCATAATCCTTTCTCCCTGTATTTTAGGTTCTGGGTAGAAAATTGGGAGACTAATGGCTTGATTCAAACTAAACTCTGAAACCACTTTGGGCAAAAAATGGGGTTAGTACTTAATGTGACTCTGTCTCTGTTACATATGATATAAGGTTCACCCATCATGAGAGCTTGCACCTCAGACATTCATCTTGCGGATATCGGAGCAATAATGAGCACAGTATTCTGAGTCAAGAACCGTAAATCAGCATGAAGAACAGGTACAAAAGGTGACATAGTCACCTTTTCAGGCACAAAGTTTAGATCCAAAGGGGATCAACCTGTTAAGAGGAGTTCTCAGGTGCAAAGCTCCTTTCAGAAACTGTTTAAGCATAAACAGAGACAAAAGAGTAATCATGGCAGACGTGCTGAAATGGCCAGAAGATTAACCTTTATAGAGGAATAAGAGAGGCCAGAAGAAAGTAACTCACATAGATATTTGAGCACCAGTGGAACAAAATTCCATGTGGGCCCTTGATTATTGGGTAGACACCAACTATAAAATTGCTTCCACTTGCCAATATAGGATTTTTCTAGTAGAAGGTTTCTTTGTCTCCTTTAGCACCTGCTGTATGTCCTCATGAAATGATTGCCTAAAAGAAATTAGAAATGACTCATCCAGGTACTCAGTTGAAGTTAATTTAGACTGGGGTGTATATCAAACTCCCTTTGTTTTATGTGAGTAGATCCAGTCTATGAAGAAGCTCATGGTAATTGATTAATTCCATAAGAAGGGACAGCTAATGTTGTCTGGGCCAAAATGAGTGTCAACACAATGATGTTTGGTGAGTCCTTCTGAAACTTCAGAATTACCTTGGATGTCAGTGGAAAGGGTGGAAAAGCATAAAGAAACATTTCTATCCATTGGGAACAAGCATGCATCTGTTTTTCAGGCTTACTAGCAAGGAGCTGTAGTGCAGAATTTGTTTAGTTGTCTGTTTTAAAAAGAGGTGTACAGATCTATTTGAATTGATCCCCTCAACTGTATCATTTCCTGGAAAACTCCCATTTTCAATTTATATTTGTGAGGGTCTGTCCTGGTTCTGCTTAGCTTGTTTGCTGCTATGTTTTGCTCTGATGGAATGTAAGATGCTTGTAGGTTTAAGGAATGCTTTAGAGCTACCACCCAAGCCATCATTGCCAGTCTGCATAGAAGGTATGTCTTGTACCTCCCTGCTTATTTATGTACCACATGACAGTGGCATTCTCTGTAATAACTTGTAAAGGTCCTGATAACCATAGGTGATGAAGAGCTTTAAAGGCATGTATCACAGCCAATATCTCCTTTTTATTGATGTGCTTTGGTCTGCCACAGAGCTTGCACCTGTAAACCCCCCACACACACAGACACGCGCACACACACACACACACACACACACACACACACACACACACACACACACACACACACACACACACACACACACACACCCCAGAAACAGATCCCCTGGCAAAATATGGAGTGTTTGTGGTTAGGGGTTGATATGGGGTCTGAGAAAAGAAAGAAAGTCTTGGTTTCAGCTGTATCTGTTGTCTCCACCAAAGCAGTCCCATTTTTAGAAAACCCAAAACTGGAATTTCATGCTTCAGAGAATATAAATGTTTGGTGCATTTGTTTTTTTTTCAGAAACCATTGTACATTTCTTATGTGTAAGCTGGGTAGAGGAATCATGAGAATCATAGAAGCTATGAATCCTATGACCCTGAGAAATTCTCTTGCAGAAGTCTGAGAGTGATTTAAGAAGCTTGGGAAAGTTTCCAGACAAAAATCCACCTTCTCTTGAGTCAGAAAAGTCTTTTGAAAAAAGTATCTAGACAGAAAGTGTGAAACACAATCCTGAGAGAGAGTCAAAGAGGACTTTGTAACATTTATCTGAAAACCCAGACTGGTGAGAGAAGACATAACCTATTTTAATGACGCTTGACATCTACTTTATAAATCATTTTATCTGCCTTTTTAGGGATTGGGTATCAGGATGATTACAGGCAGCATTCAACACATCCTCCAGGGCTGGCAGTATTGGGAGAATTTGTGAGAATGAATAATATCCATTTGCAACATATCTTAGTATCACCTCAGTTCAGGGAGGGACATCCATTTGTTACCATATACAAGGGCACCAGAACATTAGAGCCACAGATTCATAAACTGTGCCTAGCATTGCCAATTATCTATTTTTTTCCAGACTATCCAGAAATCATTCTCCAGCAGTCCAGAAAACACTGTGAAAACTCTGGTATTTTGGTTCAAAAAAGAAACAAACTATTGGAGTTTGGTAAATCAGTGGATAATCGACAGAAAGAAGGTATTAGGAACGCAAAAAATATAGTGTCCCCCCTTAGCTTATGATGGCGGTGACATCATAAAATGAGTGAAAGTGGGTTGGAGAGGGGAGAAAATGGGCAGGGATATGGAAGATGTGAAGGGTGTGTCCTAGGTCCTGTTTTATCAGCAACGAAAGGTGACAACCCTAACTGTGTCCTGAGCTGACTCTTAAAGCTAAAAATAATACACTTATTCAACTACAGTTTAGCAGAAAACAAAGAAACAAGCTTGATTTCAATAAAACAAGAGTGTTTCTTAATTTTCCTCTACAGTAATTAAATTAGAGTTTGATGATGTGATCTGAAAAAAAAAACTTGAACCCTTGGCCCCACCTGCATCTGCATCTTATTGGTTGGCTGACAGATGCAGATGAAGTGCTGGCACCATGACTGGTTGTACAGGGAAAAAAAAAGATCTCCATGAAGATGACACACCTCTCAACTGCCTTTGCAGGACATCATTGATTTTGCATCATATTTTTCTCATGTACTTTTTAAATTTTTTGATTTTCTGTTAAGTCACTGAGGAATACACTCTGTTAGTACTGCCACTTGTTAGAATTTATTTATTTTTCAATAACAGCATGATAAAACCAGATAGAAGATATATGCAGTCTACTTTTTGCAGTCTACATTTTTTTTCTTCATAAGAGGTGCAAATCCTGTCTTCAGAGTGTGTGTGTGTGTTTGTGTGTGTGTGTGTGCGTGTGTGTGTGTGTGTGTGTGTGTGTGTGTGTGTGTGTGTGTGTGTGTGAAAGAGAGCATGTACACAAGCATGTGTGTGTGGGGGGGTCTACTTCAATACATTGAATCCCATTTCGTCAAACTTTCATTCCACTGAAAGTTCATTACATCGCCAAGCATTTGCCCCCTTCCCCAATGTTGTGCGACCCTGGAGTTGATATATATAGTAGGGGGGTGATTGGGGGGTGTGGGGGGCAAAGCCCCCCACCTAAAATGCTTGTCGATGTAATGAACTTTCAGTGAAATGAAAGTTCGACGAAATGGGATTCAATGAATTGAAGTAGACCCGTGTGGGGATATGTGTAAGTGTGAATGTGAATGCGTGTGTGTATGTGGCTGGGCAAGTGGAATTAAATATCTGTTTGTACTTTCATTTAAAATGTCCCTGACTTTTTATTCATTTTCTCCCTGCCGTTCATGACATTTTTGAGTTTCTGGCAAATCACACATAATTTTAGGTAAGTCAGTATCAGACATTAGAGATTAATTTTATTTTTCAGAAACTGCATGTTCATGTAAGACCTGTTGCTTTATTAACTTTATAAGTGAATTAAGATTTTATTAATATTGTCTGATTTTGTCCTCTCATTGATTTTTGCTATTTCCAGAATTCTTGAGCAAAAAAATTGGGAAGAGACAATGCTGTCTGAAGATAACTCCCCATTAGATTCATAATATTTTGCAGTACTTTACTCCTTCAAAACAGCTCTACTCTAACTGCAATCTGATGCAGTAGCACAACCCTTGTACATCCATGGCATGTGTTAGACTGCTGTTCTTATTACATAACATTGTCCCACTGAAAGCATAACAGATGAGACATAAGTGATTTCTTACCTTGAGAAAGCTCTGTAAATTCTGCATAAAAGCACCAATCACCTCCCATTGTCTTGGTGTTGAAGATGTTTCCCTCTACACTGCCCTTCCACCCCCAATTCCCCAGCCACCTATCATAGCATTACATTTATAGGACTTATTTTCCACCCAGAACTCCACCTACATCCCACCCCTGTTAAGGCATAGTCATAAATATATTCATACCGACACACCTCCTGAACCATCAGTATGTATTTAAGCACTCCAACTTTCTTTCTTCCCTTATATTTACTGACTCCAGTGATCCCAAATTACTCCATCCACCTCACTCATCTATTTATTCCTAACCATCCTATATTTGATCGTCCATTACTTTAGCTCCTGTCTCACTGACAAATCTCTTTACAAATCTACATACCATGCTTCTCTTAAATATTATTGCATCTTAATGCTTCCTGTTTTATCACCTTACAAATTACCATACATCACTTAACCTTACACATTTTATTCCCACTATCTGCATCGCCTCTAACCATTCAAATCACCCCACTTCACCATTAATCATTTTCAGTATGACTCACCCAATCTTTACTTCAAATTTAAATTACTAAATCCTCACACCTACCATGCAAAAATAAAATTAGCTCTTAAAGGTAAACCAAAATAAGCTTATCAAATGTGCATCTTTCTCTTTCTTACCACTCTGTAATGATATTCACTCCAACCCCAGTCCCTTCTCCCATCTTGACTCCCCAGTGGCCTACAAAACTCATCCCAAACCAAACACCCCTTCTTACTAAGCCCACCTATCTCCTTCCAAAACATGGATCCTACCACTGTCACCAAAACCATCAAAACCCAACCTGCCTACCTCAAACTCCCCCAGACTGCTTGAATTTATTTGCTTAAATACTTGTAACATTTATAACTAAATTTCAGAACTCCATGGGTGGATTTCCCACAATAAACCAGATATTCTTGCCATAACTAAAGCATGGCTAAAATCCCATATACTTGACTATGAAATTTCACTGCCAGGTTACAATATCGTCAGAGCAGATACAAAGAAAAAAAGGTAGTAGAGTAGTTGTACTATATGCTGACTATCTTGAAATACTACCCTATAATAGACATATTTCCAAATTCCATAATGCCAAACTCCTCATCTCTCATCTTAGACTAAATAACCACAAACAACTATATATTACAATACTCTATATTCCTCCAGGCAATACAGCCCTGGAAAACATCCTAAACTGGATCTCATGTACAATTTGTAATGAAAAGATAATCTTAGGTGACGTTAATTTTGACTGGCAGCTTATTTCCCAATATACACAGCAACTAGTCTCAACTTATTTGACTTGACTTAACTAATTTCTTCCCCCACATGTTATAGCCATTACAAAACTGTGTTTCAGATAATGAGTGAGTATTCGTGTCTGATTCCGCTAAGTATGTCTCCCCTGGCACCCCCTCTGATTCCCTCAGTAACCACCTCCCAGTATATGTGAACAGAGTCAGTACCCATCATATCAAACAACACTTGCTTAGAATTATATGTAACTCCATAAATTTAACCCTGATACATTTAACAAAATCTTAAGTTCCTTCAACTGGTCTATCCTGAAAAAATTCCAATCAGTGAAACTGTTGACATATTTACACACTTTCCCTGAAAACCCTCAATAAACTGGCACAATCTATAACAAAATGAATAAGTAACAATTATACTCCTTGGTTATCCACTCACAGCAATCACCTAATGAATGAGGGATAGGGGTTGGAAAGAAAGGTTAAAACATGGATTTCTCCAAAGCCTACATTTAAAGAATGACATAACTATACTAAAAGGCAGATTATGCAGACAAGAAAATTTACCAAAGTAACCCCTTATTAAATCAGTATTCCAACCTTAAGAAATTCTGGTCTTCTATTAATAATATACTCCATCCTGGAACAACTACCACTTCTAATTCTGCCCCTAATAACACTAGCTCTGAAATAGCTGCTCAGTTTAACACACATTTTACAGAAAGTATTAAAGCTTTTACTAAAGAATTTTTACCTAACAATTCTGGCATGCCCTCTCCTTAGGCAGCAAACACCTCATTTCATCCTAAAACCCAAAAAGAGAAAATTACTAAAAACCTGGATAAATTCCACAAAGAACGCCACAAACACTTATAGACTCTGCATAAAACTTTTAATAATCCGTGAAATGAGTGCTTTCATCCCATAACCTACAGGACTTTATCAGCTAATATTACAAGTTAAAAACTGGCTTAATATCCCTCCATAGATCACATGATCCCCTGGCTGCATTTATTTAAAGTGACATGACTTAAAAACATGATATTAATCAAAACACGATTTTTGTTAAAAACCTTTTAACAGTTAAAATAAAAACAGTTAATATTTTATAAAGAGTATATACAAACATTAGCTTATTCATAAATATTTGCTAAAAAAACAAGTTTGTTATCTAAAACTAGTATATCCATTAGTATTACTAACAATGAGACATCTTAACACATAAAATGTGTTAAGTTTTAGGTAAAAATCTAAGTTATAAGTAAATGAAAAACTGAAAGGCAAAGTAACACTAGTCTGAATTTAATTCTATTACTGTTATGTGAACAATGCCTTTAGTTTTAAAGTACTAGTAATAGAGCAAAGGTCATTTAAACCTTGTAAACAATATGCATTAAGGGACAGTTGCCAAATCAGTTCTCTCCTTTTGAGTAGCAATGACCAAGAAGCCCCCCCCCCCTAATATTTGGGGCTACTCTTTCTAAAATTAGAAATTTAAACTCATGCTCAGGAAAACTGAGTGCATGCATGAACAGTGCATTTGTTGTTCTTTGTTTCTCATTTTCATAAATGCATTCATAAACATGTTCCATAAGCATGCACTCAGTTTTTTCAATTTAGAAGTTTGGACAATTTTGGCAGAATGCCGCATATACTGCCCTTTCACTAAGAGAATTGAATTTTCCTTGTATTACATATGTGCGTCCCTTAATTTCGAACTTATCACAAACTTGTATATATTTGCAGTAGTTACAGTGACCACATTTTTGTATTTTAGTGATCTTGCTACTCATTATTGTTTTTTCCAGTATGTTCTTTATACTGACCCCTTTTTCAAAAGGCTATAATAGGCCTCTCCCCAATATTCCTTCTTATTTCTTCATTATCGCATATAATGGTTCAGTTCTTTTCTAGGATCAATTTTATGGTATTGCTGTCGGTGTTAAATGTAGTAATGAATGAGTTTCTGTAAGGGGTACTATTACTAATATCTTGCCTAATAATATTGCTGGAGACCAAACTTGAACCTTCATTCTTATGGGATAGGAAAGGTACAAAATGGTTACTCTGTCTCTTACTGATCACTGCAAGCATCGAGTTGTTAACCACTGGTACTAGGTAACCTCTTTTTATAAACATTGCTTTTATGAGGTTTCATTCTTCTATAAAATGGTTATCCCTAGTGAACATTCTTGCTGCCCTTACAAACTGCCCCTTTACCACTGCTCTTTTTTTGTGGTAAAAGGTGTGCACTAGTGTAGTGCAGGTACATATTGGAATATGTGGCCTTCCTATATATTTGTGACAAATACGTTCTCTGTCCTAAATTCCTTTCTAATAAGACATCAAGATATACAATGCTATCTTCATTTACTTGTGGTATAAACTTAAAAGAAATCTGTACTATTATTTATATGTTTGAGGGAGTGTTGAGTCCTTTCCTTGCCATCTTTCCATACAAAGAAGAGGTCATCCAGGTATCTTAAGTATAGTCGGTAAGAGTCCTTAAACTCCTCCTCCAAAAGAAACTTATTTTCCCATTGCATAAATACAGTGTTTGCAAAAAGTGGCCTGCAAAACTCATTGCCACCCACTTTTTTTTTTGCAAATAATAATGCTCATCAAAAATGCTGAAACTGTTCTTTAATATCATCTCTAGTAGTTGCATATATAAATGTATTTTATGGTGTTCCACTTGCTTTTGCTCCAGAAATTCTCTGCAGCACTCCAAGCCTATATCATGAGGAATACAAGTCCTTCACATCTACTGTGACAAGGATATCTGTTTCATGAAATTCTAACTGGATACTTTTTGTAAGAAAATATCAGGAATCCTTACATACCTCTTCCTCATTCTTAAGAAGTCCCTTTAATTTCTCATCTAAGAATTTTGCACTTACATGTGTAATAGATCCTCTTGCATCCACTATTGGATGCAAATCTGGGTTGTCCAATTGCTTGTGTATTTTGGGGACTCTAAAGATGGCTGGTATTGTAGGGGTTAACATATTAAGATAACTAAGTTCATAAATGGTAATCATGCCCTCTAAGAACAACTCATTAAGCTGCATTGTTATTTTATAATATGCCCCATTGAGTTCATTAATGCATATAGGCACATATGTAGCCTGACACAGGATTTCATACATTCTCTTATTAAAATCTGATTTTTCCATTATTACTAAACCTCCATCCTTATCTGGTTTAATTCCTCTAATGTTCCTCCATGTGTTTTCCAAATACTCCTTCTCCTCTTTGGCAATATTTCCTTTACATTTAATGTCACAGTTACCCAAAATATTTCATAAGTGTATTTTCACAAAGTTTCTCGTATAACTATTACTCGATGAAGGGGGCATGTTAAAGGTGCTGGATACCTTAAACAAGACAAAGCGGGAGTCAGTTCATTAAACATTGTACTAAAATTAAGCTTTCTAGTATATTGTTTCAGTTCAATGAAAACAGGAGCGGTGTTAGCTCTTTTAGAGGGTACAAAAGTCATACCTTTAGCTAGAAGGTCAACTACTTTGATGTTCATATTGTGTAGGAAGTAGCTGTAAACTTTAAAATCCCCCTCTTGATTAGTTATGATTTTACAAATAGTTCTCTGATCATGTTCTTGAATTTCCATGTTTTTTTCCTCTTCTAATGTTAACCAATGGTTCAGCCATAGGGGTACATTTGTACCATATTGTTGCCCTTCCATTGGTTCCTCCTGGGGGCCAGAGCATGGGTGAGGGTGGATTCTGCCCCCCCCCCTTGGTTGTTCATATTTCTTTTGTTTATGCTTTCTGATCTTTGTAATGGAGGAAAGTTCTGGTTGTTATAAAAAGGGGGTTCCCTGTTGTCAAGACCTGTAGGAAATCTCCAAAATCTGGGTCCCTTAGGGACCATATTCATTCTTATACATTCACTAAAATAGGCATTCTCTGTTTGCAATTTTTTAATTTTGAACAGTTTGCAGTCTAATTCTTCAAGCCAATCACTTAAAGTGTCTCCACGGTCTGTTGGCTGTGAGTTAAAATCAGTGTTGTTAAACAGGCATTCATTTAACACCTGAATGGTGTTGCTAACATTAAAATGTATAGTATCTGAATCAGTGTCTTATTGAATGCTGCGGGAAAGAGCACTGCCAGACTCTGTAGCTTTTCCCATAACTTTTCCTCTCCTAGTTTGCTGTGTTAGTGGAATGTCCATTCCATTACTTGATGTTGTCAAACAAGGTGAGAGCAAATCCATCTTCTAGCTAAGCTGCTCCACCTGTATGGTAAAATTCCCCACTGTTTTCTGATACCAGGCTCCGTAAAAAGCAATTGAGAAGCTGTAGTGTCTTCCATGGTCATGACGTCCAAAAAGATATACTTCCAAAAATGTGAAAACGATAAAAAAAAAAATGAATAAATTCCACAAAAAACATCACAAACACTTACAGACTCTGCATAAACCCTTTAATAATTTGTGAAATGAGTACTTTCATTCCATAACCTTCATCAGATAATATCACAAGTTAAAAATGGGCTTTTAATATGCCTGAATAGATCACATAGTCCTCTAGGTTAAGGGATGAAAGTGCTCATTTCATGGATTACTAAAAGGCTTATGCAGAGTCTATAAACATTTATGGTGTTCTTTGTGGAGTCACCCTAAAACCCTCCACATCTCTTACATCAAATCATTGTTCCTTAAGCTGAAGCCCTGTTTTCCTTCAGCAGATTCCTCAAACTAGCCGTCATTTCCATAGCATATCCTGTGTGTATCCTAATTAATAGATCTATCAAAGAATCATACTTTCCTTTCCTTTGGAAAAAAATCTTTATCATTCCCCTTCATAAAGGAAGAAACTCATCTGATGTAACCAGTTTCAGACCTATTGTCATATTATTTCCTTTGTTAAAATATCTGGAGAAGGGTATTCACAAACAAACTACTTGAACGTATCCTTCAGGAAAAACTCCTGACCCTAACACAACATGGTTTTAAACTTATCTATAGCACTACCATGGCCTTATTAACCATCACAGATACTATTAATTAATCCAAAGACAAAGGCAACGTTGTGTCCCCTGTATTCCTTGATCACTCTAAATCTTTTGATCTACTCTGTCACCAAAAATGCCTTTTTTCAACTGTCTTCTCCAGGGCTATCACAATCCACACTACTATGGCTTGAACTTCCTCACCACCTATCTTATACCTAGCTCACCTTAACTCACAAAACTGTCTATGCCCCATTTGGCTGCCCTGTAATTAGCCCCCTATTCCAATTCTATCGACCAAATCATCCCCTTCAGTCAAGTGATAAATAACTCCTTACCATCTACAAACCACAAAAGACTGCTGAGGTTAGTCTCCATTCCAAAAGTGGAACTAAAACATGAAATAAAATTCCTGTATTAATCAGGTCTATCTCACACCTCCATCTTTTCAAACCATTACTAAATAGCATCCTCTCTGCCTTCTATTTTTGGCCCTACTCTTCATCTGGGACATATCTTCTCCTAACATCCTTCATCACCTTCTTTTACTAACCATTTAAGCACCAAATCACTTAATCATTGTATCCCCTTAGCTCAATTTAGCACAACCAAATTTCTATTCCATCACTACATCTCTAGTAATACTTAAACTTGCTTATTCCCCTCTAATACGGGTCTACTTTAATTAACCAAAAGCTGATTCCAGCGAATGCAAATCCATCGACACAAATGCATCAAGACGCGAAATAAGCGAACTCACAAAACCACAAAATTACTGCAAAATTCGAAATGTGGAAGTGTTTTGGTTGGCCCATCTGAGCTACAGATCCATAAGGTAAGTGTGCGATAGTTACAGACATTAGGGTGCGAGTTAAGGTAAGTGCATAGATAGGTATTGTAATATGGGTAATGTATTTAACGTTTAGTGTAGGGTTTGAGGTAGGGGTTTGGTTAGTGTATGTGTGTGGTTTATTTATTTTGTTTGGGTATAGCTCAGTATGGTAAGTGTGCAGTAGTTACGGACCTTAGGGTTAGGGAGGGGTTAAGGAGAGTGCATAGATAGTGTTGTATGCGGGGTTTAGTGTAGGGTTAGAAGTAGGGTTTTGGTTGGTGTATGTTTGTGGTTTATTTATTTTGTTTGGGTGGGTAGTGTGTTTCAGGCGGTGGGGTTGGCCGAGTATGACAAATCGGTATTTTGAGTTTCGCGGTTGTGTAAGTTCGCTTATTTCGCGGTTCGAAGTATATGTGTCGATGGATTTGCATTCGCTGGAATCAGCTTTTGGTTAATTAAAGTAGACCCCTCTAATACTGCTCTCTATAGTATTATTTAAATTACTCCTACCTATCTTATACACAACCTATCTGTACATTCTCAATAATATGCTGTATACTAATGTTTGTGACTATCAATACATTATCATCTCATCATCCTCTTTCGGCTTTTCCCGTTAGGGGTAGCCACAGTGGATCATCTCTTTCCATTTCTTCCTATCCTCTGCATCTTGCTCTGTCACACCAACTGCCTGCATGCCCTCTCTTACCACGTCCATAAACCTTATCTTAGGCCTTCCTCTTTTCCTCTTACCTGGAAGCTCCATCCTTAGCATCTTTTTCCCAATATACCCAACATCCCTCCTCAGCACATGTCCAAACCAACGCAATCTCATCTCTCTTGCTTTGTCTCCAAACTGTCCAACATGAGCTGACCCTCTAATATACTGATTCCTAATCCTATCCATCCTAGTCACACCAAGTGCAAATCTTAACATCTTTAACTCTGCTACATCCAGCTCTGACTCCTGCTTTTTTGTCAATGCCACTGTCTCCAATCCATATAACATAGCTGGTCTCACTACCCTCTTGTAGACCTTCCCTTTCACTCTTACTGGTATCCATCTGTCACAAATCACTCCTGACACTCTTCTCCACCCATTCCACCCTGCCTGTACTCTCTTCTTCACCTCTCTTCCACATTTACCATTACTCTGAACGGTTGATCCCAAGTACTTAAACTCATCCACCTTTACCAACTCTACTCCCTGCCTCCTCACCATTCCTCTACCCTCCCTCTCATTTACACACATATATTCTGTCTTAGCCCTGCTGAACTTCATTCCTCTGCTCTCTAGAGCATATCTCCACCTCTCCAGAGTCTCCTCAACCTGATTCCTACTCTCACTACAGATCACAATGTCATCTGCAAACATCATAGTCCACGGGGCCTCCTGTCTGATCTAATCTGTCAACCTGTCCATCACCACTGCAAATAAGAAAGGACTCAGAGCTGATCCTTGATGTAATCCCACCTCCACCTTAAACGGATCTGTCACTCCCACTGCAGTCCTCACCACTGTCACACTACCCTCGTACATATCCTGTACCAGTCTTACATACTTCTCTGCCACTCCCGACTTCTTCATACAATACCACAACTCTTCTCTAGGCACCCTGTCATATGCTTTCTCCAAGTCTACAAAGACACAATGCAAGTCCTTCTGACCTTCTCTGTATTTCTCCAATAACAATCTCACAGCAAACATTGAATCTGTAGTGCTCTTTCCTGGCATGAAACCATACTGCTGATCACTAATCATCACCTCCCTTCTTAACCTAGCTTCTACTACTCTTTCCCATAACTTCAAGCTGTGACTGATCAATTTTATCCCTCTGTAGTTACTGCAGCTCTGCACATCACCCTTATTCTTAAAGATAGGTAACAAAACACTTTTTCTCCACTCCTCAGGCATCCTCTGACTTTCGAAAATTTCATTAAACAATCTAGTTAAAAATTCCACTGCCATTTCTCCTAAGCACCTCCATGCTTCCATTGGTATGTCATCTGGGCCAACAGCCTTTCCATTCTTCATCCTCTTCATAGCTGTCCTTACTTCCTCCTTGCTAATCTGTTTCACTTCCTGATTCACTATCCCCACATCATTCAACCTTCTCTCTCTCTCATTCTCTTCATTCATCAGCCTCTCAAAATACTCTTTCCATCTACTCAACACACTCTCCTCTCTTGTGAGTACTTTTCCCTCACTATCCTTTATCACCCTTACTTGCTGCACATCTTTCCCAGCTCTGTCCCTCTGTCTAGTCAATCGGTACAGGTCCTTTTCTCCCTCTTTAGTGTCCAGTCTCTCATACAACTCTCCATACGCCTTATCCTTAGCTTTCGCCACCTCTCTCTTTGCCATGCACCTCATCTCCTTATACTCATGCCTACTTTCTTCATCTCTTTGACAATCCCACTTCTTCTTCGTCAGCCTCTTCCTCTGTATACTCTCCTGTACTTCCTCATTCCACCACCAGGTCTCCTTGTCCTCCTTCCTCTGTTCAGATGTCACACCAAGCACCTTTCTAGCAGTCTCCCTTACTAGTTCTGCTGTGGTTATCCAGCTATTCGGTAACTCTCCACTGCCTCCCAGTGCCTGTCTTAACTCTTCCCTAAATTCCACTTCACAATCATCCTTTTTTAACTTCCACCATTTAATCCTTGGCACTGCTTTCACACTCCTCCTCCTCTTCTTGATCACCAACGTCATCCTACAGACCACCAATCTATGCTGCTTAACTACAATTTCCCCTGCCACCACTTTATAGTCTTCAATCTCCTTCAGACTGGCCCTCCTACATACGATATAATCCACCTGTGTGCATCTTCCCCCACTCTTGTACATCACCCTATGCTCTTCCCTCTTCTTAAAATATGTATTCACCACAGCCATGCCCATCCTTTTCGCAAAATCCACAATCATCTGACCTTCTGCATTCCTCTCCTTAACACCATACCTACCCATCACTTCCTCATCCCCTCTGTTCACTTCGCCAACATGCCCATTAAAGTCTGCTCCAATCACTAGTCTCTCACCCTTGGTTACACTCACCACAACTTCATCCAACTCACTCCAAAATTTCTCTTTCTTATCCATCGCACACCCAACTTGTGGAGCATATGCACTAACAACATTCATCATTACACCATCAATTTCGAGCTTCATAAACATCACTCTGTCAGACACTCTCTTCACATCTAAAACACTCTTGGCATATTGTTCCTTTAGTATAACCCCTACCCCATTTCTCCTGCCATCCACACCATGATAGAACAATTTGAACCCGTTTCCTAAACACCTGGCCTTACTTCCCTACAATCTGGTCTCTTGCACGCACAATATATCAACCTTCCTTCTCTCCATCATATCAGCTAGCTCTATTCCTATACCAGTCATACTGCCAACATTCAAAGTTCCTACCATCACTGCTACACTCCTAACCTTCCTCCTCTCTCCCTGCCTTCGGGCATGCCTTTGCCCTCTTCTTCTCCTTCGGCCAACAGTAGCCCAATTTCCGCCAGCACCCTGTTGGCTAACAGTACTGGTGGCGGTCGTTGTTAACCCGGGCCTCGACCGATCCAGTATGTAATTATGAAAAGTTCTCCGAATCAGTCATTTTTGGCAGAGGTTTTACGCCGGATGCCCTTCCTGACGCAACCCTCCCCATTTATCCGGGCTTGGGACCGGCACAAAGAAATGCACTGGCTTGTGCATCCCCAGTGGCAAATGTCATTATACTGCCTATAGATATATAGATATATAGAAATAGATATTTATACACACACACACACACACACACACATACATATATATATATATATATATATATATATATATATATATATATATATATATATATATATATATCCATATATGGGTCTACTTCATAACAACAAAAGACCAGAAGGACAAAATGCAGAACACCGAGATGAAAACAACGAAACTCCAGAACACCGAAAAACACGTAAGTTTACAAAACACACATAGCACACAAAAACACACACACAACTGCCCCACACTACTAAACAAAACACCCTACACTAATGCTTGGCAGGGGGGCAAGCTCCCCTGCACCCCCCCACCCCCTACTTATTCTAACTACGAGATTGCACAAACTGACACACAAGGCAAACACACACCCACACGGTATAGTCCCTCACACACACCACAGTCACAACACACACTTACACACAGCATTTCCCCTCACAAATACACTCAAACACACACACTTACCTACAACAGGACACGAAAAGCGCTAATTCAAACTCCCGTAACATCTGAATTTTGAATTTCGCACTTTTCGGTGTGTTCCCGATTTCGATCTTTTGGTCATTTTGTCCAACTCAAGTAGACCCATACATACATGTATATATATATATATATATATATATATATATATACATATATATATATATATATATATATATATATATATATATATATATATATATATATCTCCAAGATTGGCATGACACAGAAAAAATGGAATATTCCAAGAAATGGTCATCTCAGATTTGTTATATGTAAGTCTACTGCACAGTAATAGGACATAGGTTTGCTTCCTATATCCTGTTACAATGAAAAGAAAAAAATTAAATTACTGGTACTGAAAATATTTGTAGATTCACTGATTCATAGATTATACAAAACAAAGTTAGCCCGTGTCAACAGATTCCCTCATAGAATACCTCCTATCTCCAGGAGGGGAAAATAAATTGTGATGCAGAGGAATTTATGTGTGCACATCTAATCTTCAAGGCTAGCCTTAAAACAAGCAAGACTAGCACTCTGTTATTTATGTAACATATTCCAGGGATGGGGGAAGCACTGAGTATTAAGTTTGTCCCTCCTATGTGCTGTATTTGTTTCTTGATAGAGATTCAAGCCTTTTGTTTGAGTGTTTGTGGAAACATTTTGTATTGTGGAGGTGAAGGAGATCACTAAAGGTTAATCCATCAATAACAAAGAATGGTAGACTTAAATCAAAGCACAAAAGTCTATATGAGAAAGAATATCGGGATAAAGTTTCTTAATAATTCAGTGTCTCTATCGTGGTGATCCTTTTAGTTAGGAACCTCTTGGGTCTTTGTAACTAAATGATGTGTTTAGATAGATGCAAACAGAATGAATCATGATATTCTATGACTGGTCTGATTTGGGAAGAATATAGAGGAAAATGAGAAGTTATGTACCTACCATAATGTTCCATGTTAGTTGTCTTCTCTCGCCTTCTTTCTTGCTTGATGGGTTCGGAGCCGATCCTTGGCTCCGACTCGGCACTTGCTAAGCTCGAGAGTCACTTTTACCAGCTCGAGGCAGCCCCATATCCCATGATGCAAGGGGGTAAGTACCCAGATCTCGTTTGATGACAAAAGGGCAATAGCACCTAGCATAAACACTTCCCAAAGGAAGAAGGAAGAAAGAAAAACTTGCAGGATGGAAGAAGGACCAGTTCTGTATGGTCTTCAGCATCATAACTCCTTGTAGAGAAAGGTCTGTCCAGGCCTGGGGGAAGGAGGGAAGGTCGCAAGAAAGAAGGTGAGAGAAGACAACTAACATGGAACGTTATGGTAGGTACATAACTTCTCAATGTTAAGTTGTCAATCTCGCCTTCATTCTTGCTTGATGGGACCGCGTCCCTAGCACCTCTATCCTGGGTGGCTCAATGGAACAGACTCTTGAGGACTGTAGAGCCAAAACTGGCTCTGTCCCTGGAGGCCAAGTCCAATTTGTAATGGGAAACAAAAGTATGAGGAGTGGCCCAAGTGGCCGCTGCACAAATAGTGTCTAAAGGAAGTCTAGCTTGAAAGGCTGTAGAAGTAGCTAAGCTTCTAGTTGAATGTGCTTTAGGTTTTGAGCACAGCTGTTTTCCCCTGAGCCGATAAATTTCAGAGATGACAGAAGAAAGCCATCTAGATAAGGTCACTTTTGAGACAGGAAGGCCTTTTTTGTTATCAGCATAGGAAACAAAGAGTTGATCGGATTTCCTAAATTGTTTAGTTCTGTCCAAATAATATCTGAGTTGTCGGTGGACATCAAGATAATGAAGTTTTTGTTCCGATCTGTTAGAATAGTTTGGAAAAAATACAGGGAGATCAATGGATTGATTTAAATTAGTCTTTGAGGCGACCTTAGGCAAAAAGGTCGGATTAGTTCTCAATGATACTCTGTCTTTGTGAAAGACCAAATAGGGTGGGTGAACAGATAGAGCATGAAGTTCAGACACCCTCCTGGCCGATGTAATAGCTACCATGAATAAGGTTTTCCATGAAAGAAATTTCATGGAGCAAGAAACAGCTGGCTCGAAGGGGGGAAGAATCAAGGATGTCAGCACTAAATTTAGATCCCATTGAGAAGGAGGACTCCTGACTGGAGGCTTCAGGAGGAAAATTCCTTTTAAGAAGGCTCTACAAAGCCTGTGGGACATAATATTGTGATCTGCGAACCCGACATGAAAGTTCGAGATAGCAGCCAATTGAACTCTAACTGTGGAAGAAGAGGAGCCTGCATGAAAAATCTCTGCTAAGAAATCCAAAACTGCCTGAACTGGAGCAGTGAAGGGATCAATATTCTTGGCTTTAGCCCAATAAGAGAAATGCTTCCATTTGCTTGTATAAATCCTCCTGGTAGAGGATTTTAAGGAAGCTACTAAAATGTCTCTAACGGAGTTAGAGATCAAAGGAAGCCTGGCTAAGGAAGGAAGTGGAGCAACCATGCTGTGAGGTTGAGAGAAGGGATAGACCGGTGCAGCTGACCGGATTGGTGAATCAGAAGATCTGGCACTGGGTCCAGATGCCACGGCTGCACCAAAAGGTGACGATGGAGGAACGGAAACCAAATTTGTCGAGGCCAATAAGGAGCAATGAGAATCATTTTGGCTCTCAAAATGGTTGCTTTCTGGATAACTTGAGGGATCAGAGGAAAAGGAGGAAAGGCATAAAGAAGTCCCTGGGGCCAATCCTGGGTCAGAGCGTCTCTGGGGGGATGGCCTGGTAGAGGGAAGAGAGAGAAGAAGTTTGGGCATTTGCTGTTTTGAGGAGTAGCAAAAAGATCGCAACATGGGCGACCCCATTCCAGAAAAATCTCTTCCACTATAGATTGCTTGAGAGACCACTCGTGAGGCATGAGAATAGCTCTGCTCAATCTGTCCGCTAAAATGTTGGTTTTCCCAGGGATATGCGTTGCTACCAGAAACCGATGAGAGGAGATCGCCCATTGCCAAAGTCTGAGCGCTTCTCGACACAAGGGGTAGGACTTGGTTCCGCCCTGTTTGTTGATATACCAAACTACAGACATGTTGTCTGTGTGGACTGCAATTGTCCCTAAGGGAAGAAAGTCGTTGAGGGCTTGCAACGTTAAAAGCACTGCTCTCATCTCTAGGACATTTATGTGCAGGTGGTATTCGAATGGTTGCCACATCCCATGAACCATCCTGCCCTGATAATGACCCCCCAACCCGATCAGGGAGGCATCCGTGGTGACAGTGGCTACCGGGGATGGGGGTACAAAGTGTCTGCCTTGGTGAATCTGGGGAGAAGTGATCCACCAAGCAAGATGATTCTTGCAAATCTGTGTCACCAGTATTTGGTGACGCATTGGAAGTTGTTGGTAAGACCACTGAGTGAACAACATCCACTGAAGAAGGCGCATGTTGAAGCGAGCTAGGGGAAGAAGAGTAATGGCCGCAGCCATGAGGCCTAATACCTTTAGAACCATTCTGGCCTGTACTTTCTTGTTGGCTAGAATGATCCTGACATGACTTTGAATGTCTGAAACTCTTTGATCTGTAAGGGTAGCTGACATCCGAACAGTGTTTAAGTTTGCGCCTATGAAAGTAATAGACTGGCAGGGCAACAAGGATGACTTTTCGAAGTTGATCGAGATGCCCAAATGAGAACAAAGATTTATTGTGTAGTCCCTGGCTTAAACAAGCTGATGCCTGGTGGTGGCTGAAAGGAGCCAGTCGTCGAGATACGGAAACACCTGGAATCCTTGACATCTCAGGTGAGCCGTGACCACTGCCATGCATTTGGTGAACACTCTGGGGGCTGTAGTGAGACCAAAGGGCAGGGCTCTGAACTGGAAATGACTGGACCCCAGCCGAAAGCGGAGAAATCTCCTGGAGCGTCTGTGAATTTTTATGTGATAGTACGCATCCTGAAGATCTATTGAGCACATCCAGTTGTCCTTCTGTAAGAAGGGCAGTATTGACTGAAGAGTGACCATTCGGAATCTTGTCTTCCTCACAGACTTGTTGAGTCTGCTGAGATCCAATATTGGTCTCCAGTCTCCGTCTTTTGGGGACCAAAAGAACCTTGAGTAGATTCCGGCTCTGAATGATCTGTTGTAACTGGCTGAATGGCTCTTTTTGCAGTAGTTTTAAGACTTCTAACTCTGCAATTTCCTTAGACCGGTGGTACATCTGGAAGGGAATTTGAGGGATAGAAAGGACTTTCCTCGAAAGTAATTTTGTAACCCTCGGATATGATCGACTGTACCCACCTGTCTTGAGTGAGGGAACGCCAGGCTTCTGGGTACAGCGATAGTCTTCCCCCGACTGCCTCCAAGGCGGGACAGCCGGGCAACATCTCAGGGATGCTGAAAGGGCTTGTCAGAGAGAGACTCTCTGTTTCCTGGTTCTGTGGACCCTCTGCCTCTAGAGCGGCGCCTGTTGTTGTTACCCCTCTGCCTCTAGGGGTAAACTGACCACGTGAATCCGGCGTGACTCCTTGGGATTTGCGGAACCACATTTTGCCACCCTTCTGTCCTTTGGGGTAAGGTCTAGAAGGGGTGGAAAAACGGACTCCTACGGCAGAAAGAGTCTTGCCGTCCTGCTCACACCTGGTCAACGTTTCCTTCACTTGAGAGCCAAACAAAGCTGACCCATCAAAGGGAGAGTTTGTGAAGGACGCCTTAAAGGGATCTGCAAAATTACAGAGCCGCATCCAGGCTTGGCGTCTAAGAGCCACACCTGTACCTGTGGCTCTACTCGCTCCATCAGCAGCATATGATATCAGCCGCATGGAGGAGTTAGTAATGGAGTTAAGGGTTCCTAGCTGTGAAGCAATTTTTTCTTGAGCCTCTGCAGCTGTAGGATCCTGTACTACTTCACCTAGCTCCTTAAGGATATCCCTCTGGAGTCTGGTGAAGTGACATAGGTAGTTCAGCTTAACGATAGCAAAGGTCGCTGAAGAAAACATCCGCTTACCATATCTATCCATGGTCCTAGAGTCCTTATTAGGAGGATGGACAGGTACAGAAGGATCTGCAAGTTCCTTCTTAGTGGCAGCCGCCACCACCATGGCATTAGCGGGGACACCTTTTGTTAGGAATTGCTTGTCCGACGGGGCAGTAATAAATTTAGAAGGCCTCCTAGGGACTGGCTCTACAGAGTCAGGAGCAGCCCACGCCTTTCGAGCAATAACCTGCATAAGGGGGTCGAAAGGCGGAGACACCCAGGAGGTGGAGGGCCGAGATCCAAATGCCTCCAGGTATACTGACTCATCCTCAGAGGGATTGTTGGTGGGCCAGTTTCCCCTCTGTCTAAGGAGTTCTAGGATGTCTGAGAAGGAGACATCCTCAGAGGGGGATCTTGGGGATCCCTCTGACTCATCTAAGTCAGTATCCGAAGTGATAGACTTGGGGGAGTCTACGTGTTTCCTCTTACAAGTCCTCTTCCGCGGAGGATCTCCCGACAAATCAGGAGAATCCTTGGAAGAGGGGGATATTCCCAGTGGGGAAACCTGAGGCGGAGGATCTCTGGGTCCGGGAGCAAGAGAAGTGGCAGAGATGTCAACAGGCACTATAGAGGGAGGAGCTAAGGGAACAGACTGCTGGCTGAGTCCAGTGGCCAGCACACTCTTCATCACCTCAAGGCTCCCTCCCAGGGAGGTCCGAGAGAACCCGCCAAGAGCTAGGAACTCCAGGACCCACCGAAAAGGAAGGCTCCGAGGCAGATGTCGGAGCCGAGCTCACCAAGGCCGAGGCTCCAAGGGGAAGAGCGGGGTTGGACAAGGGTCCGATGCCACTCACCCCCTCGGAGGAGACCAGGGAAGCCCGGCCACCGAATCCCTCTAAGGAAGGTCTCGAAGAGGAGATAAGAGTAGAGGCTGAAGGAGCAGAAGGGGGTATCTGTCCCTCAGCCGTAGCAGAAACTATTCCCGAAGACTCCAGCTCCAAACTCTGGGGTAGAGTCGAAGGAGGAACTGTAATGGGGTGTGGACTAATAGTCGTCTGCTGAGACGGACTATGAAGCATTTGGGCCAGTGCCTGTGATTTTAGTAATCTACTGACCACTCTCTCTAAATCATGGTCAGAAAGCCTGGATGACCTTGAAGATCGGCTCAGATGGCTCCGTTCCGAGAGCAGAGGCGAAGCCGGAGCCAGGAGTATCGGCTCCAAGGAAGGGGACCTAGACCTCTTCCTCGAAGGAACCATCGGAGCCGATGAAACCACGGAAACTGTCGGAGCCGACAACTTATCGGCACCGACAGGTAGCTTCAATGCATCGGCTCCAGCCGGAGCCGATACAGCCATAAAAGTAAGGGTGTCGGAGCCGATCGGAGCCGACACCGAAGCCTGAGCCACATGGTGGTCAGAACCGATCAGAGCCGACACCGAAGTGGTCGAACCAGAATCGGCACCGATAGCCATCGGTGCCGAAGGTTTGAGTAAACCAGAATCGGCTCCAGCCGAAGCCAATCTCGACTCTAAAATAGTCGGAGCCGAGGCCACAGGCTTGGAAACAGAAGCCTGGGCCTTGGAAGACTTTGAAGTCTTAGATGGAGCCGACTTGGCCGGAGAGCCCTCCGGCTTAAGAAGGCCCCTCAAAATCAATTTATTTCTTCTTTCCTGCAGGACTCTCTGGCTAAAAGAGTGACATATAGCACAGGAGTCCTGCAGGTGAAGAGGCCCCAGGCAGTAATGGCATGAAGTGTGACCGTCTGTCAGAGACATCTTCTGACAGCACGAGTCACACTTCTTAAAGCCTGAGACCCTTTCCTTAGACATGGTGAACAATACACACAAACAACACCAGTCCAAGAAATTAAATTATATATCCCAAAAAACTATCAATAACACACACACACACACCCTAACAAGGGGGAGGATGGGATGGGAGAAGTCTGACTAAAAGTTTTAAAGGAGACAGGGAATTTCTAGTCAGAAAGGAACTACAACTGTGTTAAAACTATACATTTTAAAGTTTTAGAAGAAAAGGGGCAACAATAGTAATGTAAAAAATCACTTACCAGGAGCTGGTAAAAGGAGGACCTCATTAGCGAAGCGGCAAACGAGATCGGGGTACTTACCGCTTTGCATCATGGGATATGGGGCTGCCTCGAGCTGGTAAAAGTGACTCTCGAGCTTAGCAAGTGCCGAGTCCATCAAGCAAGAATGAAGGCGAGATTGACAACTTAACATATAAGTTATTTTGACTTGGATGAGATGCCTTCACTTATTAAATGGGCTAGACAGAGATTTCCTGACCACTGTTGTTGCATGGTGGTCAAAGGAATACGGAATTATCTATAAGGGTATTGATTTCTGACCACCATATCATTCTGGAGTGGGGCACTAGATAGAATGAAGCTCATATCCCATTTTGTGAGCCACACGTGACAATCCTACAATTCTTTGCATTAACTTAATGTCATTTTCTAATATACCATTGATTTGTATGGTTTAGCCTTTACTCGTATGAGCTATGGTAACAACAGCTTGCAGCCACTGTACAATTTAATGAGCAATATATCCCAGTTAGTGGTTTGGAGATCCAACAAGTAGATACAGAACAAAAGGGATCCCACTACTGAGCTCCGAGGAAGGCCTCAAACCACTATTTTGCTTTCTGAGGTGGCACCTGCTATTTTAACTGCACAAGTTCTATCAGCCAATTTGCTGTCTGTTTTACAACATAAGAGCTTATGTTTAGGTAGTATGGAGAATAGTGTCAAAAATCTTGACTAGATACACATACACTGTATGAATTGCATGGCTACTATCTACAGCTTCAGACTATCCCAAAGAAGTAGATTAAATCAGTTAGCAAAGACCTCCTTTTGACAAAAACCTTATTGTTGTAGGTCAACAGAATTTACTTTTATATATCACAACTTATGAAATCAGCTATAAATTAAAACACTGAATGGCTTCACACACTGCACTTATTAGGCTGATGTGTATAGTTTCTGGGATCTGAAGTGCAGCACCTTTAAGGATGAGCATAATGACAGCCATTTTCATTGACTTCAGAACATACTCTGTGACTATGCTTAAGAAAACAGTTTTAGTAATTAAAGAAGGATCTCTTATTTTCTTTGAATATGGATGCTAATTTTAATTTGTATTCTACTATGGTCTTCCTTACATTTTCTAAGCTTTTTGACAAGAGTCTGGAATGTGGGTAGAGTCTGATTTATTATAGCTCTTAATTTTTCTTTTATTGTATAGCTTATCAATGTTGCATTCCACTAAGATGGTTTATTTTTATGTTCCCCAGTATATTTGGTATGGATTGCCACAGCCTGGTTTATGCTCTTTATAAGGCTGGAGTAAAATTCAATGACTTAGGTGACAGCTGGAGCTAAATGGGGTCTGAACATTTTGTATTTGAATTTTTGAGAGTTTAGGATATAGTTTTAATAGGTTTGTCTTTTTGAAGTCTATGAATTCAGAGGTGCTCATTGTGGTGGATTGAGATGCATTAATGTTGTTACTCTGGCCATGGGTAGAGTATTAGGGTACATGTGCTAGTCTATCTCACCTGAGTGCAGGGGGATGAATATTACTTTGTGGAACAACTACCATGTTGAGGCACAGGGTCTTGTTAGTGCTACATATTGCTATTTGCATGAATGGATCTGTGAGTCTATTCATCATGATATATCACAAAGGTTTGGTACTGGCACTGGTGTGGTTGAAACTTTGGGACTGGTTACTGTCATGTGGCATAGATAATTGGTGCTAAATGAAAGTCCTGATGCCAAATGACATCTGTAAGACTGGCCAACGTAATATGGCAAAGATGCTTGTCACAGTGCTGCCTTATTGATGAAGTCTTCTGGTTGTACTAAAGAGACTTCTTGCAGTGCAGTACTGAAACCAAAAAACAGTCTAGGCAATGTGGTAGAGCAGATACTGTACTACAGTACAAACTCATGGTCTATACATTTTAAATAGGAGTGCAAGATGGTTGTAATACTGTAATGTAGAGCTCTGGCACAACCTATAATTTTTACGGGGGGGGGGTTGCAATATGGCTCCAGTGGGTTCACTTTGTAAATTCCTGGCTACACCCCTGGTTGCTGCCTCATAATTTTGTCTTGATCCTCATACAATTTTTTTATTTTCTTATAAGTCACTGATGATTTCAGTCAGTCAGTAATGGCAGTCATTATTCATTGCTTTAAAAATATCTGGTGATGCAAACAAACCCTGTTGTTCTATTAACTTATTAAGCAAATGTGACTAGTATTTAAAAATTATCCCTGATTGTGGGCCTTTGTCCCCATTGTTTTTGGCTTTGTCTAGAATTCTTGAACAAAGAAATTCAGTGGCATTGGAGAAGGAGACTCTGTCAACAGATTTTGTTCAGTCATCCTAGTTTTGGAAAACAGTAAACCTGCAGCTTGCCTTATTGTCATCTTATATGTAAAACACATTAGAAGATAAATTTATTTTTTCTTATCTTTTTCATTGTGTCTTACTGCTGTCTTAGGGTTGCAACCTTTTCAAATGGCCTAAGTGGGGTGCTTTTTGTACAAATGTGAGATTTTGCAGAGCAAAACATACCCACGGCCAGTGCAAAGGACAAAACTTCACTTTTTTTGCAGAAAATAAAAGCTTATTCTGTAGCATTTGAGCTGCTTATGGTATTTCATTTAACATTTAGGTGTTTCAGATACAAAATAAATGTTTTATGCAACTATTAAAGAACACTTGGTAATTATTTTTTACCCTAAAACCTCAGGACATTTGCCATTTTTTATTTTTTTTTTTTTTTTTTACAAGACACAACTTCTCAAAGAGGGACAGGTGGTAACCCTAAGCTCTCTCCTATGGACCTTCTCTAGGCCATGGGCTGTGGTAGATTTCATAGATGGGCAATTTAAATGTGTAACTTGAGTCTGAGGCTGGCTATAACATTTACCCTTTTTCCTCTAAGAAAGTAGTGAGGATTGCTTACACTAATAATGACACCCTGGAATTCAATAAACTCCATGTAGGCTTTGTGCAAAGCCTACATGAAGTTTACATGTGTGTGTGTGCAGTGGTGCGCTGTGTATAGCAGTGCTAATTGCATATTCATGCTGTTCACCGTGTTTAAACATAAATAAGCATGGTTTTGTGGCTGAGGGAACTGTTCACCATGTTTAAACATAAATAAGCATGGTTTTGTGGCTGAAAACAGTGTTGCCATCCAGGAAACTGTTTAATGCAATGCAGACAGCAAACCTGTTTAACTCAGAGCACAGTAGGTTAGCAGGTTTGTACGAAATGCCACAATGATCACCAGGGCTTAACATATACTATTTCTTATAGCTCTCAGTCATAAGAGCACAACATAATGGGGAGATAATGACCCAGAAATTGGGACAGATTTTACATATCTGCTCTTTAAACTTAGAAATGTACTAGAATAACAAGGGGTTTGTGTAAAGATATATTTTCTGAAGGATTCGAAGTTTGAAACTCAAATGTATGCAATTATTGTGTGACATCAGTCCTGAGATCATCCCAATGATATGTCAGAAAACCACAGATTTTATAAGGAACACATCAGATGACATGTAAGGTAAAAATATGGATATTCTGCAAAAATCTGGACAGTTGAGAGGCAAAGTTATATAACTCTCATTCGCTTAAACAAGTCACTCTTATTGTGCCACCTCATATTATTTCTCAAGTACTAGCATCTTAAGACTGTTCAGCTTTGCAACAGATTGAGAAGTTTTTTTTAAGTTAAAAGACCATCATTTTTCTGCTAAAGTGAGTCAGTCTTACTTGTCTTTAATCATATTATGTGCTGACTACTAACAAATTAACTGACTGTTCAGCTTTGCAAGAGATTTGAGAGATTTTTTTTATGGAAAACAGCTATTGTTTGCTTTAGTGATTTTGTACCTTTATATGCTATTCTCAAAGTACTACCAAGTTTTTGTTATCTTTTGCCTGTCTGTGAACATATTACAGTTCAGTCCTGCTCAATACTTTATTGTGCAGTCAAGAATGTAATGCTTGGTAAAAAAATAATTTAACTGCGCTGTACAGCCTCTTTCTGGTTTAGCTTAACAGTACCCTATCACAACTTTATCTGGTCCTTGGTGCATGTATCTAATTGCTAAATATTTTCCTAATTGTGAATGATTACTGAGCACTTGCAGCCCTTGCATTTCTAGCCTACAAGTAATTACCCTAATTGTATATTTTAGCTTCAGATTCTGAGTTTCTGATTACATTTACCTGTTGTTATGCATGCAAATATGTAATTACTTTCCATTGTGTGTATTGCTTGCCTACTTGTTTCCTGCTACCACTACTACAGCCAACTACCTTTACCTAGTAATTCTAAAGCCCTCTTTTCTCCCCCCAACTCTACCACTCCACTCCCACCTTTCTCCAGTCTCTCTCTAAGACCTTGTGTACAGACACCAGTAAAGGTTTCTCTCTCCTAATCCAACACTCATTTCTTCCCTTTTATTTTTTTCTTTCTAGGCAATAACCACGACTACATCTTCAGTGTGGAGCACTTCTCTGGCCACCCAGCATACAAACATGGCTCCTTTATACTCTCTAAAAGATCAACCAGCCTGCATCCACATTTAATGTATGTCTCTAGCTGATAAAATTTTACTGCAATTTAACCTGTACATATAGGGGTGAAAACACATCACTGAACCAAACTCCACCCTCCTGCTGTTCTCTTTCCTCATCACCAATTACCTGCAAACTATTCTTAGTTTCTTTTTCTATCCCACTTTCTTATCCAACTCTACTCTGTCCCTCCTTGTCACCACTCTACACTCTTTATTAACTGTAGTTTCTATCACTTACCTTCACTACCCAGTCTATCACAGTTCACCTGTAGCTTCAATCTTCCAATTTCTTTGATGCTTTTTTAACTTCTCCGATTGTTTCTCTTCTACCTGTTCTGACACACAACATCTCAGCAGGCTCCATTCAGTCTCACTACACCCGGGCTCACTCCACTCTCCTACCCCAAGCCATATCCCACCACCCCCACAACACCTACACTTAATCAGTATCTCCTCCCCTACACCATTCCAACCAATCCACACCTTTCTTCTACCCTCCATTTCCAAACACTTTCCCTATTTCCACTCAAGCTAATTCTACATTCCTTTCCCCAGGCTTTCCAAACTCACTAATACACCACACACCTACTTCAAAGGTCTCGTATAAATCTACACTCCGTTCCACAAACCCTGACCTAAGCATCCACCTATTACTTTCATACCCACATAACTCTACTCCTCTATACCATTCACACATATTTTTTTCATTCCCCCCTCCTACAAACCTAACAATGCTAACACACAGAACAGACTTTCAAATCCTATCACTTCTCTTCATACTCCTCTGTCTACTACTACATCTCATTGCCCTGAACTTCATCTCTTTCTCAATTAATTATTCTACCACCTCTACCCCACTTTCTACAAACCTTACAAGCTATTCCTTTATATCTCCTAACCTTTATTAAATGAAACACCTTTTCCAGTGCAAGCTAAAAATCGCTCCTCTCATAATCAAAATCCTCATAAGTTTCACAAGCCACACTACCAAATCCTTTCAACAACACAACTCCAAATGTCCCACAAAACAAAAGCCTTTATCTTATATATTTACTTTCACTATGTTGTCTTTATCAGGAAATATACACCCTAACCCAGGCCCCATTATAACTAATATGTCCACACCTCCACTTGGAACTAACTCTCATAAATCCACTTACATGGTAACTATAAATATTCAGAGTATTCCCAACAAGATCTCCAATTTCACAAACTGATCACCCATAATCAACCAGACATCATTGCTATCACCAAGACCTGGTTAAAACCCTACATTAAAAACTCTGAATTTCCTGAATTTCTCCCCCATGGCCATAGCCAGCTTTAGTCATCAGCGAACCCTGCGGTCGCTGGGGGCCCCCTGTTCCTGGCGGGCCCCAACCACAGCAAGTTATTTTATCTTGATATTTTGTAACATATCTGTCATACCAACAAAAGCTAACACAACAATCTTGTATACTTAATAAACCAGCTAGGTAATAACACTTATATCTCCTATAAAATTCAAATATATCTCTGGTTATATTAACAGTGTTTTATCAAGTAACAGGCTTTACAATTCCATTGAATATTTCACCACTAACATAGTGTCCCTATCTTAGTTAAAACCTACTGGTGGACCCTCTTTCCACTAAAATTAACAACATAGTCATCTTTAGGGACCCACAATACCTGTGGCTGCAGGGGCCCCTTAATCATCCTTGGCTGTGAGGGGCCCACAAAAGATGTTGCTGGTTGGGGAAAAATGAATAGGAAAAAATGGATTAATTTCCTTACTATGCTCTTTAACCTGAACAGGGCTGTAATACAACCATAATAGGATAAAGCTAATGATGAACATGAGAAAGGTAAGCAATAGAGAGAGATCAACAGCCCAGAGTGACTGATCACAGTGCAAACCTTGGATTTTAAGAAGAGCTGATGCTTCCAATTTTCAGGGATGATTTTCTCTTTCTGGAAATTTTATAAATACTGGCAGAAAACCAGATACTATAACTCTCAACTTTTTTGCTGAAGAATTCAGCCAGTGCCATAAATAGCAGAGTTTTCTTCTTCTTCTTTCGGCTTTTTCCTGGTTAGGGGTCACCACAGTGGATCACCTGTCTGCTCATGATTGGCAATGGGGTTTTACGGTGTTGAGTTGCTAGCCCAGCACCCAACCTTCCACAGAAGGCACACACATGCACACACTCACACCTAGGGCCAATTTAGAGTGTCCAATCTCCTATAGCATGTCTTTGGGATGTGGGAGGAAACTGGAGCACCCAGAGGAAACCCACGCGGCCACAGGAAGGACATGCAGACTCCGCAAAGAAGGCACCCCAGCCGAGATTCGAACTGGAGAACCTCTTGCTGTGAGGCGGCAATGCTAACCGCTGCACCACCGTGGCCGTCCCACTATAGATAGCAGAATGTTGTTGTTCTTGTTGTTGTGTCTTTCGGCTTTTCCTGGTTAGGGGTCGCCACAGCGGAACTCCGGTCCGCTAATGATTGGCAGTAGATTTTTACATGCCGAGTTGCCAGCCCTGACGCACAACCTTCAACGAAGGTATGCCCATTCACGCATGTCTCCACGCAGAAGATGCTCTAGCTGAGAATCGAACAGGACAACATCTTACTGCGAGGTGACAGTGCTACTGCAGCACCACCACTGCATAGATAGCAGAATAAAGGCTCAAAATCAGAAACATGTCTTAAATATTATTCTAATTCATTTAAAAAGTTAATAGAATAACACCTTTTGCATCAACATGCAATTTTTGGACAGTACGAACTACAAAACTCTGTATGGATTCATTGTTTGTATGTAATCCTGAATGATTTATCAACAAATCAAACTTTTTATGATGGAAAGAGCAAAATTATGAGCAAAATGTGTGAAATCAGGGATAGCAACATGTATGCATTACTCCTCAATGAGGTAAATAAAAATGACTTAACCCAGCTTCTGTCTGGTAATCATAAACAGCAGTCACTGATCTGGTGTGGCAGTACCAGTGTTGCACAATGTATTGCTATTGGTAAAATAGGTATGAAACTGGTGTTGTTATGACTTGTACTTGTCTAAAAATATCAATGATTTTTATCTATGTGTGTGTGTGCCTTTCAGCTTTTCCCGGTTAGGGGTCGCCACAGCGGAACTCCGGTCAGCTAATGATTGGCAGTAGAGTTTTATGTGTTGGCTTGCCAGGCCTAATGCACAACCTTCAATGAAGGAATTTATTTATTTATTTGACATTTGTTAACTGGGAAAGTCCAACTGGGTCAAAAACCCATTTTCAGCGGAGGCCTGGGGAGAAAACTCCACAATAGCAAAACATCAAGAATATGCAGAGCATTATATTTCATTTTCAGAGGTATGGCATAAAACATATCACAGAATATTTAGACAGAGCTTCTAGAAGTTCAGTGGCCCCCACTCCCCAGACTGCATAAATGGATTCAAGGAGCTCATTTAATCATCCTTGACTGTGTAGGGGGCCCCACAAAAGCTGTTGGTTGGAGAAAAAATGTATTAAATTTCCTGATTATACTCTTTAACCTGAACAGGGCTATGACATCATCCTGTTAAGATAAAGCTGAAAATTACCTCTACTCTCCTATACTAAAACCAGCCCTGCTCAAATGTGTGTGTTTACAGAAAGCTGCTGTAGGTTATATGGGGAGGATTGTGTGGTTATTTCTTCTTTAATTTTCATCAGTCAAACTTCAAAAGTCAAAACAAAAGTCATTTTAGTTTGTTTTTAGGTTGAAGACAGTATAGTCATTGTTTCTTTTACTTTTCTTGCAGACATCAGAGGTGTAGAAAGGTTATTATAGCTTGTGTAGGACACTATACTGTGTAGGACTATCAAAGTAGAATACATTACTATAATCATTATTTTTTCCACTTTCCTCCCAAATTACCTTAATCATAATTTCTGTTCAACCCATCATTGGTGAAAAGATTGTGTAAAAAGAAAAAAAAGTTAAATTGCATCGATTAGAAGGGGGTGGCAGTGACAGGGTGATACTTGGACAGGAAGTAGCTAGAGGGCCCCAAAATTAAGATTTGCCGGGGACCCCCAAAATGCTAACACCAGTCCTGCCCATGGCTTTCAAATTATAAGATCTAACAGGCCCAACAAAAAAGGAGGCAGAGTGGCATTAATGTTTCCTAACCCATTCAATATAGTACCCTACACAAATCCCATTCCAAAATTCGCAAATGCCGAAATTACCACTGCTCTACTAAAGATTAATGACTACAAAAAACTTTGTATCATAGCTATCTACATACCCCCTGGAAACAATATCCCTCTACTAGAAGAAATTCTTGCCTGAATCTCTGCTAACATTAAAAATGAAACTATTATCCTAGGTGACGTAAATATTAACTGGCTAAACCTGAACTCCAGCTCCCATATCACAAGCATTAAACTATTCAACTTCACTCAGTTACATTTTGGTGGACACACCAGTGAGGGTTTGCTTTTTAATAATTTAAATCAAACAGAAAAAGAGGCACTTTGGAAGCTTAAGAGCAGGAAAGATCTGGTTATAGTACAAGCAGATAAAGGGGGTTCTATAGTGGTTATGAATTGGTCTGATTATGAAACTGAGGCCAACAGACAGCTCAATGATGCCAGATTCTATGCAAACATGCCTATTGATCCAACTCCACATTTCAAAATTGAATTGACAATTTTTTGGATATGGCTAAGAGTGAGGGCATCATTGACGAACAAAGCTGTTTTCACCTTAAGGTTAGTGAACCCTCTTCTCAACATCTTTATCTGCTTCCTAAGGTGCACAAAAATCTTCATAATCCCCCGGGGTGGCCAATTGTGTCAGGTAGAAGTTCCTTAATGGAACCCATCTCTGTCTACCTAACCAAACATTTAAAACCTTTGTTGAAGAGAGTAAGGGCTAGGATTAAAGATACGACAGAGTTCCTTAACATTATTGCTGACTCTCAGGTGGAAGATGAATGGTTATTGTGCACCTCAGATGTAACATCATTATATACTAGCATCCCTCACTGGGTGGGTCTTATGGCACTGGATTTTTGGCTCACCGAACTTGATCTTTATAGTCCTGGGTTTAATACCTTTCTTCTTTGCTTGGTTGAGCATCTATTAACTAAGAATGTTTTTCTCTTTAATGGAAAATGTTATCTACAGGTTCAGGGTACCGCTATGGGGGCTGCTTTTCCCCCTATTTATGCAGACCTTTTTTATGGGTCACCTAGAACATCATATGATTTATGGTAGGAGCAATAACATCTTTATTGATGAAATGGATATCTGACGTAGGTACCTGGATGTCTGCTGGATGATTTGGAAATGTGATGCAGTGTATTTACAAGAATTTGTTTGTTATCTTAATGACAATAAATGGGGCATTCACTTTACTGTTGACTCTAACAGGAGATCGATTCCATTTTTGGATGTCTTGGTAAATAAACAACATGATTATGCAGTAATGATTTGCCAGCCTGGACAACAGGACAACAAATGTGCTTTTTCCTATCGAAGAGGGGTTACTCTGGGGGGCATTTAAGTTTTTATAAAAGGCATTCATCTGTTCAAGTGAAAACTCAATGCACCTTAGATGGTACTAGAGTGTGATTGGCTAGGCTTAAAATAGCTCGCAAGGGCAGTTAGCCTAGTACTAATCTATGAACCTATGAACCTATGATGGTACTTTAGCTAGTACAGTTTACAGGAAGCCCTTTCATTCCAACTCATTACTGCATGCATCCAGCTGTCATCCAGGTCATATTACGAGGAATATTCCGAAATCCCAATTTATGAGGATAAAACTGATATGTTCAGGTCAGACGGATCTTGTCCATTTCAATAAGGATTTAACCCATAGATTTGTAGAACAGGGGTATTCAGCCAGACATTTTTCATATATCAGTTCTATTGTGGATAAGATGTCTAGGGAAGAATTGCTCACCTATCAAGGTTCTAAATCCCATCAAAAATCTAAAATTAGGTTTACTACCACTTTTGGTAGAAATACTAAACATCTTACTCAGTTGGTACAAAAACACTGTGATATTTGACGTTCAGATGAATATTTGGCTAGAATATTGGACAACAAATGTGCTTTTTCCTATCGAAGAGGGGTTACTCTGGGGGGCATTTAAGTTTTTATAAAAGGCATTCATCTGTTCAAGTGAAAACTCAATGCACCTTAGATGGTACTAGAGTGTATGGCTGTTTTCCCTGCGAACACTGCACTTTCTGTAGGTATGTATTGAAAACCAAGGAGTTCTCCACCAAAAATACTACAAATGTTTTTAAAATCCGGACTCTTACAAATTGCAGTAGCAGTTGGGTGATCTATTTGGCTGAGTGCCACTGCTCTGCATTTTATATAGGTCAAACATCTAGGTCTTTTAAACTACGGATTTCAGAACATTTGAGTAATATCAGAAATAAAGTTATTACAAATGCCTTATACAAACATACATTGGTTCACAAAATGGCTAGGTTTTATTTTACCATCATTGACAAGGTTGTAGGTTCAAGGTTTTCCAAGAATAAATGGCATGAACTTCTAAATAATAAAGAAAGGTCATGGATCATTCATTGGGGGGGGGGGGGTTGTTTCCACTGGACTTAATGATCATCTCTAGAGACATATATTAAATATAGTGTCAATATTCAGTTTAGTAGGTTCGAATATAGGTCTCTGTTAGGGATATTTCTACTTTATTGGGCTCTACAAAAATTTTTCAGCATTTAGGTTTTCATCCTCAGCTTACTAAATATGTTTACATTTCCTGCATTTGGTATTTTTTTATGTGGCTGTATTGAATACACTTTTTATGTGGCTGCATTGAGTACACATTTTGCTGTGGGTGTGTTCTTTACATTTAAATTAATTAATATATTTTTTGTTCTGATTGGTGGAACAATTAAGGATTGTATTTTAAAAAGAGTGTTTTAAATACACTAATTTGTCTTTTTGCATTGATAAAGGTCTTCAGGGCCAAAACCGATCTGCTTTATGTTTAAATAAACAAAGATTGGATTCCTCTTTTGTGCTGGCTGTTTGTGCTTTTTACTGTCAACTTCACTCAGCTCATAAACACCCGAACCAGACCAAACAAGGATAACACCACAGGATCCACCTTAGACTGGATTCTCATCTCCCACCCCAATAAAATATCTGAAGCAGGCACTCTTCCAGACACAATGAGTGACCACCTTCCTGCCTTTATCCACCACTCCTCCTGAGTCCTCCAAAATCAGCACCTGTACAGATGGATAAGAAACCTAACCACCTTCAAACCTCTAATTTATTTATTGATTTACTTACTTACATTTGTTTACCATAAAGTCTGACTGGGCCAGAAGCCCATTTCCAGCAGAGGCCCAGGGATAAAAGCTCCATAGAAATATGAGCAAAATACAATATTTAGATAGTACAATAGTATACATACAGTAAGATGGAGAATACACATGATCTAGTTAGTCTATACAAAGTAGTATTCAATACAGTTTTCTAGTAGATACAGGTTCAAAAAGAAAAACACACGAGCATTTCAGTGAAGATCACTGTGAGAAAAATAAAATAAGTACTGTGTACATATTAAATAATAGTTATAAAAAATGAGATTTCATATATATATTTTATATATATATATTATTTTATTTTATTTTTTTTTGTAGTACTCTTACTCTTATAAATATAAACCACCACATTGGCCGAACAATAAAGGAAACCACCAGCAAATAGAGAAAATCACAGTTTAATATCACTTTCGCCTTCAAAAGACTTCTTCAGAATGAAATAAAAGACACACATCAGTAGCTAGTTAAATATCAAACATTAATTAGACTAATTAAAACACACATTATTTAATGGTACATGTCCCATTAACATGCTAGTACCAACCAAAGCAAGCTATTTTAAAATCTTCAGTCTTCTATTTTAAAAAAAAACATTTAATGTTAACTGAATCATTTATGCCAGTTTTTTTTTATCGGCTCCTAACCTTAGCTGCCACATAATTTCTCTCTGTTCAAGAAACTCCTTAAAATACCCCCCTGATATTCTTAACTACATGCTCCAAAACAGTAAATAAAAATATGTTGTACCCATTGCATGTAGCTGAATGCTAAATAGAGCATTATTATTAATATTCTTGGTCTTAATACAATAGTAGTGTTTCTTAATTATTTTACTTAATGACCTCGTGGTCATTCCTACATAAAATTCACTACAAAAAGAACAGATAGCAAGATAGACTATACCACTGGTGTTACAGTTATATACACCATCAGTGGGAATGGTCTTATTTAAATGGGGTAATTCAGCATATGGCCCTTCTAAAATAAATCAGCAGGAGCTACAAAAGCCACACTTGTACATCACCTTACACCATCTACTTGTGTCGGAAATATTATTAGTAGTTGAATCAAATTGTAAACACTTTTTTAAACAGTTAGTTTTCTTATATATAAAGTTAGGCCTATCACCAACAACATGTAGTAAATTGTTGTTCCCATGTAGAATTTTCCAATTCCTGGTTACAGTGGACCTTATACCTTATATTAGGTCCATCAACAGACATATCCAGGATACAAGAGGTACCAAAATTGATCTTAGTGTTTAAATTATCTTAGTGCCGCTAGTAGTCAGTTGTGTTTTATTATTACTAAACCCATTTATTAAAATGGGTGGGATGTCCTTAGCCTTTCTTTCTTTTATCTCATTAGCTAGTTTGTCAAGTAAATTTAAAGGGTATTCCCTGTGTAAAAACATGTGATGTATAAATCTAACCTCATCCTCAAAGGTGGCATCGTCCGAAATCATCCATGAAGGACGTATAAACTGACCTTTTGGTATATTGTTTTTCATAAAGATTGTATGGCTACTCAAATAGTGCAAATAACTATTAACAAATGTCTCCTTCTTATGTATACTACTACTAAATTTATTATTAAGGGTGTCCCAGGTCAAAGTAACATTCAAAAAATGAACTGATAGACCAACATTCCCCACCACAAATTTTAAAAAAATCACAAGAATTGTTTATGCTATCACAGAAGGGACATACAAGGTCAATGTCACCTTCAAAGATAAAAAAACAAATCATCCACATATATACCATAAAAACAACTTGGTACTGGTCCATAATGGGTCTCAGGACACTTTGTTCCCACCATCCAAGAACTAAATTGGCATATGCTGGGGCCGCAGTGGACCCCATACCTACCCCCTCTTAACTGTTTGTAAATTCTCTTGTTGAACAAAAAATAGTTGTTATTAAGTACTAATTCCAACAAGGTACATAAAACAAATATACTGTCAGAAGGAAAGTGGGCCACAGTCCCCAAAAATTGTCTAACAAAATCCACCACTTGGTCATGTGGAATGCTCGTAAACAGTGACTGGACATCCACTGTAATCAAAATATTTTTATTTGGATCAAAGGATTATTTAAAGTTAAAATCCCTAATTTGATCCAAAAAATGCCATGAATCCTTAATAAAGAAATCCAGTTTCTGTACCAATGCGTTTAACATGTAATCAACAATCAAAAAAATACCTTCCATCACTGAATTAGGTGAGGAAACTATAGGTCTAAATGGAGGGTTTGACACCCGTGCCCTGGCCCAGCAATCAAGAAGCCTCAATCCTCACCACTGACACCAAAGAGGGCGACTCCTGGAAGAGGAAAGGATAACTAATACACACAGTAAAGTACCATTTCTCTTAAGTGCACACAGAGATCACAGTCAGTCTGGGGTTGGTTGCTCCCTTGCTCACCATGTCCCCAATAAGTCACCCCACTGGCACAGCTATATGGTTCAGGTCTCAGCCTAGCTGGGCAAGCTAAAACCTCCAATACCCTCTCTGTCCAACCAGTGCTTTGTGTCCCTGCCAAGTAGCTGACACACCACACACACACGCACGCTATGAGAAAAGGTTATACAACCACACAGACCCTCCTGGGAAAAGGCTGGCACAGGTTCTCCAGATGTGCCCCTATTACCCAGACCATACGGTATTAGTTCCTGCCACCACTCAGGTAATAATATCAGCTACTAAAAGGCCCTAAAAATGGTGTCCAATTATTACTGTGCAATATTATTATCCAATTGGTAATGTGACTATTCAGTCTAGGCTTAATTTGGAGTGACTTAGACAGTAAAATCTGTAAATATGTAATGCACTTTAGAGGTTAAATTATTTCTACATAAACCAGCCACAGATAAAGGTTTTAAAATGTTTAACAATAAATAATTAAAACACAAGGCAGAACTACTACAGTACAATGCTACTCAAGTTCAGAGATCACACTGAAACTTAAAACAATATCACAGGAAAGATCTGATTTCAGAGAAAAGTACTTAGTCTAACTTTCTTCTAAGTTTAACTATTCCTAAGAGAAATCACAGTGCTATTATCTTACTTACATACATAAAGAGCAAGCAGTGCTGGATTAGATGTCCAAGATCAAAATGCTTACAGTCTCTCACTAAACAATAGTTTTTAAACACTAACCAACAGCTCTACTGAGGCCCTCCCAAATTACATCATTTTGATACTTAGGTTTTCTCAGGCCACAAACTGCATTATTTAGCAAGCTAACACCTGCTCAGGAAACTACAACAATACAACGCATTTCACATATACACTGTAGCAGAAACCAGAGCAATAAAGCACCTTCCACATGTAAATTCTGGCCCTTAACTTTAACCTTAAAACAATGGGCATGAAACCTTCATCCAGACCCACTGGAGCTGACTTGTAAAACATCAAAGAGATTCATAATATTTTTCCAACTTCAAAAGACACATTTGAAATGCTTGGCTTGGTTTCCCTTACAGCAGATGGCAATGTTGCAACAATCTTGAAGTTCACATTTTACAGTGTTTTCTTTCAATTAAAAACACAAGCCTGTATTTTACATTTATTTATATAGTTGATAGAATTATGTATCAAATTCTATTTGACTAGGCTGGCAGCCTTAGCCCATCTTCCTCCAATTTTCACTTCTCTTCCCCCCGGGAAACTTAAGCAAGTTTTTCAAGTGCCCCTTGAGAAACATCACTTGAGAGTGTCAGTCTATCTGGGTATACCTCACCCCATTCCCTGTCTGAAGAGGCCATCTGCATTGTCATTGCTACTCCCACTGCGGTGCTGCATTGACATATCATATGCTTGCAACCCCAGGCTCCATTTTAGCAACTTGGCATTTTGCTGACTGGCTCTGTTTAACCATGTTAGAGGGTTGTGATCTGTCATCACAGTGAATTTTCTTCTATACAGATAAGGCTGAAGTTTTTGTAGTGCCCACACTATGGCTAAACATTCCTTTTCTATGGCTGCATAGCATTCCTCCATGGATTGGAGCCTATGACTGAGATAAACCACTGGGTGCGATTCTCTCTCTGTAGAAATCTGGCTAAGTACAGCCCCCACCCCATAGTTTGAAGCATCCACCTGCACAACAAAGTATTTTCTATAGTCTGGACTGGCTAACACAGGGAATCTTCCCAAAGTTTTTTAAGCTTCTGAAATGCATGTTCACATGCTGGGGTCCACACTACCTTATCTGGCCTGTTCTTCCTTGTCAGATCTGTGAGGGGAGCAGCTATGGTACTATAACTAGGGACAAACTTTCTGTAGTAATCTGCTGTCCCTAAGAATGCCCTCACCTGCTTTTTGGTAACAGGTGCAGGCCATGCCTGAATGGCTTCCACTTTGGCAGGTTCTGGCCTTATCTTACCACTCCCCACTCTATGTCCTAGGTAGGACACCTCTGCCATACCCACCTGACATTTGCTCAGCTTAATGGTCAACCCTGCCCTCTGTAGTCTGCCAGCACCTCCCTAACATGCTGAAGGTGCTCTTGCCAAGAATGGCTGTAGATAGCAATATCATCTATGTAAGCAAGGGCAAACCCTCCTGCTCCTGCTAAGATATGATCTACCGGCCTCTGGAAAATTGCTGGGGCATTCTTCATCCCAAAGGGCATCTTTGTGAACTCATACAAACCAAAAGGAGTCAGAAAGGCGGACTTTTCTCTAGCACTGGAAGTCAAAGGCACCTGCCAGTAACTCTTGGTAAGGTCAATGGTTGAAAGATACTTAGCCCCATCCAGCTGCTCTAGGGTTCATCTGTCCTAGGCATGGGGTACGCATCTGCCTCTGTGTGACTATTCGTTTGTTCTTCTTTTGGCTTTTCCCAGTTAGGGGTCACCACAGCAGAACTCTGGTCTGCTAATGATTGTCAGTAGATGTTTTACGGGTGCTGAGGTGCCAGCTCAATGCCCAACCTTCAACGAAGGCACGCCCATTCTACGCATGTCTTTCGAATGTCACTCGACCACGGGGAGGACATGCAGACTCCACACAGAAAGCGCTCCAGCCAAGAATCGAATGGGAGAACCTCTTGCTGGGAGGCAACAACGCTACCACTGCACCACTGCAGCTTTACCCTCTGTGTGACTATTTAATTTCCTGTAATCCACACAGAACCTGGTGCTGCCCGTCATTCTTTGGCACCAGTACCACTGGGGAGGCCCAGGGACTGTTGAACTTCTGAATCACAACTAGTTCCAACATCTCTTGTACCTCTTCCTTCAGAGTCTGTTAGACTCTCTCAGGCAACCTATAAGGGGCCTGCCTAATAGGCCTTTGGGGTCATGTATCTACCTGGTGCTGCACCAAGTGGGTGTACCCTGGTTTCCCAGTGAACACATCCCCAAATTCCTGCAACACTGCTTGGATTTCGTGAACCTGGGTAGGAGATATCTGCTGGGACATTGCTCCCCCTTCCACCGAGGTGTCAGCCTGAGCCTCACTGAGGAGATCAGTCACAAGATCTCTCTCAGACTCCTCCTGCAATCCACTGCAAATGCTCAGCACAAGAGCCTCCCTATCATGGTAAGGTTTCATCATGTTAACATGGTACAATTTGTGCCCCTGCCTTTTGCCTAGCAGTTCCACCATGTAGTTAACATCACTTACCTTTCTTACCACCTTGTAGGGTCCCTCCCAAGCTGCTTGCAACTTGTTGTGTCTGACAGGAATGAGAACCATCACCTGCTGCCCTACAGCATACTCTCTAGCTCATGCATTCCTGCCATACCACACCTTTTTTCTGTTGTTGGGCTTCTGCCAGGTTCTCGTGGGCCAAGCCCATAAGTTCCCTGAGCATTGTCCTGAGGTTCAGGACATATGCCACAACAGACTCCTTGTGAGACTCACACTCACCTCCCCACTCATCTGGAATTAAATCTAGAGGTCCCCTCACCCTATGCCCATACAGAAAATCAAAGGGTGAAAAACCTGTGGATTCCTGGGGAGCCTCTCTTTAAGCAAACAGATGGGGCAAATATTTGTCCCACTCCCTCTTAAACTGATCTGCAAATGCCCATAGCATGGACTTGATTGTAGAGTTTAACCTCTCAACAAGACCATTAGTCTGGGGATGGACTTCCACAGACAAGCCAACAGGTCGGACATAAAATTGGCACCTCTGTTAGACAGTATTTCCTTTGGGATACCTACCCTGCTGAAAATCTCTAGCTAAGCATTCGCCATCTTTCCAACCTCAATGGAGGACAAAGCCACTGCCTCAGGGTATCATGTAGCATAATCTACAATCACTAGGATATACCTTTTCCTTGTGGAACTTGGGGTACTCAGAGGACCCACAATATCCATAGCTACCCTCTGAAATGGCTCCTCAATCACAGGCAAATGCATCAAAGGAGCTCTCACCTTGTCTCTTGCCTACCTTTTGACACTACTCACAGGTCCTGCAGTACCCTGTTACCTCTCTGGAAATTCCAGGCCAATAGAAGTTGTGCATAATACACCTCTTTGTAAGTTTTATGCCCTATGACCTGCAAAGGGAATATCATGGGCTATGGCTAGAAGCGCCAGATGGTAAGCTCTAGGCACTACCAACTGCTGTACTCTCTCACCTTCTAGCCCTCCCTCATGGGTCCACTCTCTGTACAGTAACCCTTTGTTCCAGTATACAGATTCCCCCTTCCCTTGAGAATCAGGTGCCTACCTAGCTACTTGCCTCAGGAATTGCAGTGTAGGGTCCGAGAGCTGAGCCTGTCTCAAGTCTCTCCTTGTAACCCTTCCCAGCTCTCCTTCCACAGGAAGTCTGGCATCCTCTGACAGTGGTGCCTAACTGTCAGCCTGGGTACTACTACACACCTCTACCTTTGCAGTCACTCTGTCCAAGGGACCATCAGTACCCACAAGCAGCTGTGGCTCACCTTCAGTCTCAATGCTACAGAGCAGCTCCCTCCCTGAAGTAACCACCTCAGCAGTCCTGGCTGCAAGTGTGCAGACTGTCTGGGTCTCCCCCAGGCTACCAGACTTACATGCTTGTCTCCAAGCCTGACTGCATGTAACTGCACATGCGCAGGGTACAGCACCATCAAAATCATTCCCTATCAGGACATCTGCAGGTATATCCTCAAACATACCTACTTGCTGGCTTCCTTTTCCACCCTCCCAGTCAAGGTGAACCCTAGCCAAAGGTATTTGGAATGGGATCTCTCCTAAAGCCCTGACTGGAGTAGACTGCCCAGGCAATTAGAGCTCCTCTGTAACCAGTTCAGGCTTTACAGTGGTTATATTAGAGGCTGTGTCTCTCTTAGCAATGGCCACTTTGCCATTCACTACAACAGGATATAATCTCTGGTGGTAGTTTGGTACCCTTGTTGTCCCAAGACAATCTACTATTGGCATTTTATCTTTCCCACTTACTGGCTCTTTCACTTTTTGTTCCCCACCTTGCCTCCATGGACATATGTAGGCCACATGGCCCCACTGGTTGCATTCAAAACATTTAACCCCAGCTCCTGGACATATACCTGGACTAGTGGCTTCCCCTGCTTCTGGTGGATTCTGTTGGGGCAGTCTTTGCTGCCCACCATGGGTTCCTTTAGTCCCATGAGCAGTACTGGGGGTCCCTTTTCTGTGCAGGGCTTCCCTGCTTGCTAAGTTTTGGTCTCCCTTCTTCCCCAACTCCTCTGAAGTAGCACACTGTCTATCAGCTAACCAGATCCTCATGTCCTCAGGCAAAGTGCTAAGGGCTTATTCCCTTACCAAAAGGTCTGCCAGCCCTTCAAAAGTGGTGACCTGACATCCACTCACCCAGCTATGAAAATAAGTGCTCAGTTCGGCAACATATTTACATACATTTTCATCTGCCTTGCGTCTATGCTCATGAAACCTTTTTCCTATACATTTCAGGTGTTAGCTTAAAAACATTCCAGCAAGTGTCTTTTTTACAGCAGTATAATCAAAACAGTCAGTGTCATGCCTTTTTGCTAAAGAAGTTACAGTTTTACCATGGAGTAAGGGGATCAGGAACCGTACCCAGAGCCCTTGGTCAACTTCATACTGTTTGCATACCCACTCAAACATATGAATGAAGCTATCAAAATTATCCCCCTCTTTAACTGTGGAAGAAATTTACTGACCTTTTGTGCTTCTGGGGTCTGGTTACTCCCTTCCCCATTACCTCCATGACTCTGGTGAAGAGTAAGCATTTCCCTCTCATGCCTCCTCTGCCATTCATTTTCCTCAGCTTGTAGACTCCTCATTTTCTCAGTTGCTTCTAGTTCCATACGCCTGGCCTCCCAACTCAACTCTCTTTAGCTCCAGCTGGATTTTTAAGTCCACTGCAGACAGGTTGAGCTGTCCATTCTCTGAGGATACTGTAGCTCCACTGTCAGTCTGATTGTCCTCCAGGCTGCTGTTTTCTGATGCAGCTGTAACCAAGGCTGAAATCAGGTCTGCATTAGTCAGATTTCCATGCACCAATCCCCTAGCATGGCACATCTCCACTAGCTGGCTCCTTGTCAGCTTTCCATACTCCTCTGCTGACATGCTGCCTGCTCACCCTGACTAACACTAAGCTAACAAAAGAAATAAAACCATTGTGATCTGAACTCTGAGTATACACTGCATGGCTGTTTTAGAGTACAAAACACTTTTAGAGATCACTGTACATAAGCTACAGGAATTCGCTCTACCCACACCACTACAAGCCAATTAGTGTTTGCCAACTAATCAATATGTGAGGTGGATCCCACCACAGCAAAACAATATGTGATAGGATAGCCCAACCACTGCCACCAATATGTGATAGGATATCCCAACCACTGCCACCAATATGTGATAGGATATCCCAATCACTGCCACCAATATGTGACACCCGTGCCCTGGCCCAGCAATCAAGGAGCCTCAATCCTCACCACTAACACCAGAGAAGGTGACTCCTGGAAGAGGAAAGGATAACTAATACACATAGTAAAGAACAATTTCCCTTAAGTGCACACAGAGATCACAGTCATTCTGGGGCTGGTTGCTCCCTTGCTCACCAGGTCCCCAATAAGACTCCCCAATGGCACAGCTGCAGGGTCCAGGTCTCAGCCTAGCTGGGCAAGCTAAAACCTCCAGTACCCATTCTGTCCAACCAGTGCTTTGTGTCCCTGCCAAGAAGCTGACACACCACACACACACTTTGAGAAGAGGTTATACAACCACACAGACCCTCCTAGGAAAAGGCTGGCACAGGCTCTCCAGCTGTGCCGCTATTACCCAGACAATATGGCAGTAATTCCTGCCACCACCCAGCTAATAATATCAGCTACTAAAAGGCCCTTAAAAGGGTGTCCAATTATTACTGTGCAATATTATTTTCCAACTGGTAATGTGACTATCCAGTCTAGGCTAAATTTGGAGTGACTTAGACAGTAAAATCTGTAAATATGTAATGTATTTTAGAGGTCAAATTATCTCTACATAAACCAGCCACAGATAAAGGTTTTAAAATATTTAATAATAAATAATTAAAACACAAGACAAAACTACTACAGTACAATGCTACTCAAGTTCAGAGAATCAGAGATCACACTGAAACTTAAAACAATATCACAGAAAAGATCTGATTTCAGAGAAAAATACTTAGTCTAACTTTCTTCTAAGTTTAACTATTCCTAAGAGAAATCACGGTGCTATTATCTTACTTACATACATAAAGAGCAAGCAGTGCTGGGTTAGATGTTCAAGATCAAAATGCTTACAGTTTCTCACTGAACAATAGTTTTTAAACACTAACCAACAGCTCTACTGAGGCCCTCCCAAATTACATCATTTTGACACTTGGGTTTTCTCAGGCCACAAACTGCATTATTTAGCAAGCTAACACGTGCTCAGGAAACTACAACAATACAACACATTTCACATATACACTCTAGCAGAAACCAGAGCAATAAAGCACCTTCCACATGTAAATTCGGTCCCTTAACTTTAACCTTAAAACAATGGGCATGAAACCTTCATCCAGACCCACTGAAGCCGACTTGTAAAACATCAAAGAGATTCATAATATCTTTCCGACTTCAAAAGACACATTTGAAATGCTTGGCTTGGTTTTCCTTACAGCAGATGGCAATGTTGCAACAATCTTGAAGTTCACATTTTACAGTGTTTTCTTTCATTTAAAACACAAGCCTGTATTTTACATTTATTTATACAGTTGATAGAATTATGTATCAAATTCTATTTGACTAGGCTGGCAGCCTTTGTCCATCTTCCTCCAATCTTCACAGAGGGTTGTGTAGATTTTTATGAATTCTGGGGATTCGAAACAGAGTCTCCCAAAATGGATGTTCAACCAGCATAAAATCATACACATCATTAGTAATATAACCATCGACCCAAAGGTCATATAATTTTATACGTATAGATTGATATGCCTTATAAACCAACTGTTGGTCAACCAATAAATATTCATCTTGGTTACTTAAAATATTGTCCATAGACTGTATATACTTCTCCTGTTCCAAAATCACTAAACCCACTCCCTTACTAGCCTTCATAATCTGAAGGTGATTTAAAGTGCTCAAATCTTTTAAAGCTGACCGTTGACCCTTAGTAAGGTTATAATATTTAAACGCTGGCTTAACTTGAGCTAGTTTCCTGATTTCTTCAGTACAACAGTTTTCAAAAACTCGTAAGGTGTTAGTCAAGGGAGGGGAAATAGTACTTGGTTTAGTAAACAGATGGTTATTTGACCCCATACCTGAAAAAATATAGTTTAAATTCAATTTGCGACAAAACATTTTTAAATCGAACAAAGTGTGCCCTAAATCCATCCTTTTATTGGGCACAAAATTAAATCCAAGACCTAGAACAAATAAATGTTCAGGGGTAAAAGAATAATATGATAAATTGTAAATTTTTACAGTAGAAAAGTCTCTATTGAAACATTCATTAGAAACAGTTACTTTTCTTGTTCCTCACTGAAGCCTTTCTTGTTGGCCCGTCGCTCGTCTCGTTCTGGCCTGAAATGGTTCATTTCTCTAAAGGGACTCTCCCTACACTATGAGAAACATATCCAGAGCTGCTAAAGCCATCCTGTTTGTCATTAAAGGAGTCTGTTGTTTCATCTATAGTCGTTTCAGTGTCAGCAGAAACAACGCCTGCTAACTCACCAGTAGGAGAGTCAAGATCCATGGTTAAACCGGAAGTGACATCATCACCAACACCTTTAGTAATTTCACTATAGGAGGCTGGTATACGTCCTGAAGCAAAATGGTTACCATAGCGACCGTTAAGTTTGCTCTGTGCCTTAAAGGGACCATTTTTTTTTAACCTCAGAAAAATGGGAAAACGCCATATTATTGGAATATGCATCAATGTCCCTTTGTAATTTCTTTAATTTTCTCTGGATTAAGCCTTGCTCAAACTCCTCAGTGGAAAACAGTAAAGTAGAATATTCTTTATTTAAAAAGGCATTTTTTGTATAAGTTTTTGAAGAGAGTCTTCAGTTTTAATAATGTGATTATGGACTTCATCAATCCATTGTTTGTTACGGCCAACAAGTAGTTTCAAAAAATCCAGCCGAGTTTTTGAAAAAAAGGAAACCAATTCAGGAAAGAAGGAGTCAGTGGGTAGTACACCACTGGGGCATTTAAAAAAGTGCAGTCCCTTCGGTACTACGCCCACTTGTATACATTTATCAAAATACTTTGTCTCAACTACTAGAGCCCTGTATGTTTTTAATAATTTTTCCAACAGGGACTAAAGTCATTTTGCGTCTTTCTCCACCTCTACATCCCTACCTGTAATGGTTGTAGAGGTTAAAGCCAAATTATAACGGTCAAAAGTGTCTGTATCACAGTTAAAAATTGCATTAATATCACTAAACATAGTGTTAGCATTTTCAGAATGAAATACAGGAGCAGACTTGTCTATAACAGTCTCCATACCCTCATCTTCCGAACTCAAGGAGGAAACTTTGCAAAAAAACAGTAATTTTATAGTTACTTGCCATTAGAATCTCCAAAGTCTTCTGCATGTCCTTCATGGAGCAAACTAACATAGAAAGCAAGTATCCTGGATATCAGATGTACCAGGTGTAGGATGAACATAAATCTCCATTAGTGGAACCTCGTTCAGGCCAGCCATCCACAGGAAAGACAAAAAACTAATAAAATCAACAGTCCTAAAGGATGAAGCAGCAAATGAACCACCAATAAATATAAACCACCACACTGGCCGAACAATAAAGGAAACCACCAGCAAATAGCGAAAAATACAGTTTAATATCGCTTTCATCTTCAAAAGACTTCTTCAGAATGAAATAAAACACACACATCAGCAGCTACTTATATATCAGACATTAATTAGACTGATTAAAACACACATTATTTAAAGGTACATGTCCCATTAACATGCTAGTACCAGCCAAAGCAAGCTATTTTAAAATCTTCAGTCTTCTATTTTTTAAAAAAACATTTAATGTTAACTGAATCATTTATGCTGGATTTTAAAATTAGCTGCCACATAGTTTTCTTCTGTTCAAGAAACTCCTTAAAAGACCCCACCAATATTCTTAACTACATGCTCCAAAATAGTAAATAAAAATATTTTGTACCCATTGCATGTAGTTGAATGCCTAAATAGAGCGTTATTATTAATATTCTTAGTCTTAATACAATAGTAGTGTTCCTTAATTCTTTTACTTAATGACCTCATGGTCATTCCTACATAAAATTCACTACAAAAATAACAGATAGCAAGATAGACTATGCCACAGATGACACTTATATACACCATCAATGGGAATGGTCTTATTTAAATGGGGTAAATTCAGCATATGGCCCATCTAAAATAAATCTGCAGGAGCTACAAAGGCCACACTTGTACACCCCCTTACACCATCTACTTAGGTTCATAGGTTCATAGGTAGGTACTAGGCTATCAGCCCTAGGGCCTATACAAGCTTAGCCAAAAAGGTACCCTGGTGTTTGCCACCCAAGAAATTTATTTTCCTATGCCCCTGTCCAGCAGAGGTACAGAGGTGATCTCCGGGGTGAGTTTCCTATTTCCCATCCAATCATCAAGATTTTTCTTGAAGAGTGCTAATGAGGAGCTTTGTTTGATATAGATAGGTAGTTTGTTCCAGAGTATGGGAAGTCACTAGGATAGGAGTCTATCCCTCCAGCATGTTCTGTTTATTGTGGTGACAAGGTTTAGGTCCCTAGAGCATGTAGCTTGGAGGGATTGGGATTTCTTTAGGTAGAGCATGTCTAACAGCTCTGGGTTTGACATAGCTTTGTATGTTAGGCAGAAATCGCCTCTGAGTAGGCGATATGCAATGGAGTAAAGCTGGAGTTTTTTGAGACGGTCTGCATAGGGCATCTGTTTGAGGCCGGTAATCCTGGGCACAAAGCCTGAGGTGAGGCTATGATTGAACATGGTGCTTAGGTGGGGTGCCAGTTCATTCTGTAGTTCATGTAGAATGCAGCCTGGGATGTTGTCTGGTCCCATGGATGCTGTGTTCTTGGCTTTGGAGAGTGTGTTTTTTACCTGTGTAGCCATGATTACAGGAACTTTGCATTCTTCCGGTATAGAAATGGGCCCTTTGGGGGGGGGGTGAAGTTAGCACTAAACCTATCTGCCAGGATGTTGGTAACATCAGTTGGTTCTGTACATTTAGTGCCATTGTGCTGTAACTCAGAGCAGATCTGAGTGTTGCCATTTTGATTCTTGACATAGCTGTAGAATGCTTTGTGGTTGTCTTTAGAATCAGTGGTGATTTTGTTTTCATAACTAGCATTGGAGGATTTTATGAGGGATCTCAGCTTCTTACTGAGGCTGACCAGGGAGTTCTTCTAGTCATGGGATTTTACTCTTTTTTTGCAACAGTTTCTTTCTTCTGTTGTAGAGTTTGTTTATGGCAGGGGATCACCAGATTGACTTCCTTTCTTTGGAGGCTAGCATCTTGGTTCTGCTAGGATAGCATAATACACGCACTCGTGTAAGTGCTTATAAAGTGCATTTGTGTATGATTCAGCAGTCGTACCTCTATTGTCCTTCTGCATGGGTGTCATGAAGTTTGCTACTTCTGTCTTAAGAAGCATGAAGTTGGCTTTGGAAAATTTTTTTTACTGTGGCTTCCCTAATGGGGGGTGTGGGCGGGATGTGGATGTCCAGGCTGATTAGCTTGTGGTCGGATCTGACCAAAGAGGAACTGACCTCTGGTGTGAAACACCGGTCGCCCATGTTGGCAATGACCAGGTCTAGGATATTACTGCCCCTGGTGGGGGTGTGGATAAGTTGATCCAAGGCGCTGTAATTTATGAATTCTAGAAAATGTTGAGCAAAAGAGTTGGTACATGAGTAGTTTTCCCAGTTAATGGTGGGGTAGTTGAAATCACCCATTATTAGGGTGTTGGGTTGTGCCCTAATATTTTCAGGTATATCAAGACATGAGAAGTGGGAATGCTGGGGCATGGTGGGTGATCTGTAGCAAGTTACAATTTGGATTGCGGTCTTGCGCTGAGTTAGTTGCACTTGGATAATCTCGGATGCATTATGCTGAGCCAGGAGGAGTGGGTATTCTTTATGAATATGGACACGCCTCCACCTTTAGTCTTTTGGTCCATGTTAGGTGGCTGAAAGGTGTGGTATGAATTATAGCCTGGTAATGCAGAGGTGCTCTCTCGAGCCTTGAACCAGGTCTCTGTCACTGCACAGATATCGATGTTCTCCATTTTAAGGAGTGCCTTGAATTAACACATTTTGAGGTTTAGACTTCTAGCATTGAGTAGCATTATCCTCAGAATTTGCTTGCTTGTACCTGTTATGGTGGTGAATTTGTCATTTGAACCTTGCCTAAAAAAGGCACTATAGGGATGGCAAGAGCCTTAGCCAGTATCCGGAATTCCAAGGGCGACAGGTGCAGGCCATCTCTGGCAAAGCATCGTGGTCTGTCAATCATGTCATCCCAGGCAGACAGATACCGGATCCCTTTAGAATGACACCAGAAGCTAAGCCAATTGTTGAAGTCAATCATTTTGTCCTTGCACTGTGATATCATTCTGGGTGATGGCAGGATGCTACTCAGGGCTAGGGTCATACCTGCCTGGGCTACAAAATCGGGCAGCTCCTCCATGTCTCTTTTCATGTAGTCCAAGGAGGTACATCTCAGGTCATTCACACCAACATGGATAATGACAGAGTCATATTTGTACTTATTGTGGACTGACCTGAGTGCGTGCGTTATGTGGTGGGTCCTGGCACCCGACAGGCAGCTGACAGTAACTTTCTCCTTGTTTAGCCTGGTGAGTAGAACATCAGTGTGCCTGACTATAGAGTCACCTATGACTAGAGTGTTGGGTACATTGTTATGCCTTATGAGCTGTGGTTGTTTTTTGTTATTAGTTAATTGCACTATTTGAGTAGCTATTCCAGTCTTTATGAAAAACAATATAGCAAAAGGTCAGTTTATACAAGCTTCACTTATGATTTTGGATGATGCCGCCTTTGAAGATGTAGTTAGATTTATACATCACATGTTTTTACATAGGGGTACCCTTTAAATTTACTTGACAAACTAGCTAATGAGATAAAAGAAAGAAGGCTAAGGACTTCCAACCCATTTTAATAAATGAGTTTAGTAATAATAAAACACAACTGACCACTAGCGGCACTATTAATAATTTAAACACTAAGATCAATTTTGGTACCTCTTGTATCCTGAATATGTCTGTTGATGGACCTAGTATAAGGTCCATCATAACCAGAAATTGGAATATTATATGTGGGAACAGCGATTTACTAGATGTTGTTGGTGATAGGCCTAACTTTAAATATAAGAAAACAAACTGTTAAAAAAAGTGTTTACAATTTGATTCAACTACTAATAATATTTCTGACACAAGTAGACAGTGTAAGGGGATGTACAAGTGTGACTTTTGTAGCTCCTGCTGATTTATTTTAGAAGAGCCATATGCTGAATGACCCCATTTAAATAAGACCATTCCCACTGATGGTGTATATAACTGTAACACCAGTGGTATAGTCTATCTTGCTATCTGTTCTTTTTGTAGTGAATTTTATGTAGGAATAACCACGAGGTCATTAAGTAAAAAAATTAAGGAACACTACTATTGTATTAAGACTAAGAATATTAACAATGCTCTATTTAGGCATTCAACTACATGCAATGGGTACAAAAAATGGTATTTACTGTTTTGGAGCATCTAATTAAGAATATCATGGGGGGGTTCTTTTAAGGAGTTTCTTGAACAGAGAGAAACTATGTGGCAGCTAAGGTTAGGAGCTGATAAAAAAACCTGGCATAAATGATTCAGTTAACATTAAATGTTTTTTTTTTAAAAATAGAAGACTGAAGATTTTAAAATAGCTTGCTTTGGTTGGTACTAGCATGTTAATGGGACATGTACCTTTAAATAATGTGTGTTTTAATTAGTCTAATTAATGTTTGATATATAAGTAGCTGCTGATGTGTGTGTTTTATTTCATTCTGAAGAAGTCTTTTGAAGACGAAAGCAATATTAAACTGTTTTTTTTCTATTTGCTGGTGGTTTCCCTTAATGTTCGGCCAGTGTGGTGGTTTATATTTATTGGTGGTTCATTTGCTGCTTCATCCTTTGGGACTGTTGAATTTATTAGTACTCTTACTCTTGTAATCTTCACCGATATCGTCAAAAATATTAACTGGCACATATTAAAAATATTCCCACTAGACAATGCTGTAAATTATTTCAATAATACATTCATGGACACATTAAATTACCTTGCAACACTCCACATGAAAATTATTAAAACTAACTATAGTCCTTGGCTGACCAAGCCCACCAAAAATCTAATGTACCTTAGAGATAAAACATGGAAACATTATCAAACTAACAAAAAACAGGACATCCGGATACACTTTAAGCAGCTCGTAATCAGGTGAAAAACTAGTGCTTAAAGATAGAACATTTTCCTACACAAAACTGCAGTCTAACCATAAACAAAACCCCCCAAAATTCTGGAATTCCATCTCATCTAGACTGAACCCTGGCACAAAAAAACAATCCTTGTCCACACCCTGACAAACCCTCTTATGAAACTGCCTCTCTCTTTAACTCCTTCTTTATAAACTCTATAGCCAGCATTACTGCGAGCTTTCCCCAGCCCAGACACAGCTAAGTTTATATGTCCATAGGTAGGTACTAGGCTATTGGCCCTAGGGCCTATATAAGCCTAGCCAAAAGTACTCTGGCTTTTGCCACCCAAGAAAAATATTTTCCTGTGCCCCTGTCAAGCAGAGCCACAGAAGTGATCCCCGGGGTGAATTTCCTATCTCCCATCCAATCATCAAGATTTTTCTTGAAGAGTGCTAATGAGTAGCTTTGTTTGATATAGATAGGTAGTTTGTTCCAGAGTATGGGAAGTCTCTGGGACAGGAATCTATCTCTCCAGCATGTTATGTTTATTGTGGTGAAAAGATTTAGGTCCCTAAAGCATGTAGCTCAGAGGGATTGGGATTTCTTTAAGTGGAGCATGTCCAACAGCTCTGGGTTTGACATAGCTTTGTATGTTAGGCAGAGATCGCCTCTGAGTAGGCGATATGTGACAGAGTAAAGCTGGAGTTTTTTGAGACGGTCTGCGTAGGGCATCTGTTTGAGGCCGGTAATCCTCTTTGTGAGGTATTTCTGCAGTCTTTCCAGTTGCTGTAAATGTCTTGTGAAGTACATACCAAAAGGGGCGCTGTACTCTATAATGGGTCTAATGAGTGATGAGTAGAAGGGAACAATGACCTCTTTTTTCCTGGATAAGAAACCTTTTGTGATGAGGTGTGCCATGTAGAAGGATTTCCTGACTACTGGGGCAATGTGATTATCAAAGGAGAGGAACAAACTACCTATCTATATCAAGACACTTCTCCACGAAGTACCTCCCCCACCTTCCCCGTCTCTAAAACTCCACCCCTGAACCCAGCCCCCATTCTACCCCAGTTTCACTATCAACCCCATTTCTATCACAACTAATTGAAAAAATATTCCTTAAGTTCAAACCATGCTCTAATGCACCTGACAATTTACCCCCAACATTTCTAAGGATTGCTGCTTAAGCTATTGCACTCCCTATAAGTATCTTAATTAACAGATCCATTCAAGAATCTTATGTGCCTAAGATGTGGAAGAAAGCCTTCATTCTTCCTCTTCACAAAGGGGGTAAAACATAGCTATCTCCAACTTTTGACCTATTGCTATCTGTGCCCTATCTCTAAGATCTTGGAAAAGTGCATCCACATTCAGCTGATGCTCTATCTACTTTATAACAACCTCCTGTTCCCCACACAACATGGTTTCAGACCTGGCCACAGCACTACAACTGCCCTTATTTCTTTCCTGGATACTGTTAGCAGAGCTCGTGATAATGAGAAAATAGTATCTACCATATTCTTAGATCTCTCTAAGGCATGTGATAAAGTTTCCCACCCTTTGCTACTATCTCAACTCACTAACTTTGGACTTTCCCCCACCACTCTCAACTGGTTCTCAAGCTATCTAAAATGCAGACAACAGGCCCTCAGATGACAAAATGTCATCTTTTCTTATCTTAATACCTCTACTAGTGTCCCTCAAGGCTCCATACTTGGTCCCCCCAATTTCCACACATCTATTACTAATGGAGCCCTTATTCAATATGCAGATGACTCGACCATCATCTGTACAGCAGAATCTATTTCTGAACTCCATCTCAAAACTCAAACAGCCTCAAACTACTGAAGCCTTGATGTTTAAAAAGCAACTAGCCCTTAACTCAAATAAATCTAAGATCATAAAAATAAAAATATAAAACCAACCAACACAGCTGTAAAATAAAAGATTTAATGTACAAATTTAGCACTTTTACAGCAAAACTGCTTCTTCATCAGACTTAAAATAAAAACAGTCAAAACAACCATTTATATATAGATCGCATGACATATCTAATTAGAAGGTTCAGTGAGGTAATTTTCTCCCTTTCAAGACAGGTTTAATAGAAACACAGCCATTCAAGCTTGGGTGTTTGTCAGCATTTAAACTGACAATCCACCTTAGTTCTGTACATTCTGTCAAATTCATTAAATCACCAAACCTCAAACTTTCACAAGCACTTCCAGAACAGTAAACTTAAATTTATGTTCACTCCCATTTTCAGTAACATGCTTGGTCAGTGCATTAGTTTGTTTGCCTTTCTTGATATCACCTGCATGTTCCAAAATGCTCTCTCTTAAACTACAGTTAGTTTTGCCAATAGTAACAGTTACATTACAGGTCATGCAGGTAGCACAATAAACCATATTCTCGGGTTTGCAGCTTGCAAAACATTTCAGTTCCAACCTCCTATTCATAGATCTAAGATTTCAGGTAGAGAACAGTTGTATTACTAATAAAAACACAGGCAGAACAATGTCGGCAAGAGAGGGTACCTAATCTCTCAGTCCTGATGTAAGGTTTAGTATGATGAGTTCTATAACACAGCTGACGTCTCAGGGAGAGATTGTTTTTAAAAGAAAATTTAGGTACAGGACCTATGTAAGCTACAGCATCATCTATCAAGAGTACAGACCAATGTTTTTTTAAAACATTACACAACTCACCAACATTACTGGAATACGTTAGAGGCATCCTAACTGTTTGTACATTATTATTATTATTATTATTATCATTATTATTATTATTATTAGTTGGTTGTTCAGAGCTAACATTTCGAGTAGAGAAATAAGGTCATGCAAGTGAATCTTTAAAGGACCACTATGGGCAAATTATCAAAAAACATATATTTTTTTTCAAGTCATGAATTTCTTCAGTTTTCAAAACTGCTTGCCACAAAATAAGTATTCATTCCTAATTTTATTTTTCTTTATCCTTGTCTGCCCTCATGGGGGCATACATCCTGATGAGAGTTTTTCCCTTGATAAGCTAAATCTCTCCCAAAATGCAGTATGACAGCCCTGATTGTGAGAAAAATTAGCCCTACCATTTGTTGTCAGATTAGCCTTCCAGTCAATTAAAATGGAAAACCTGAAAAAACTGCCAAGTTTAAGAGTATGCAGATCAACTGTCACTGACTTTTCTGCGCTGAGTTTTATAAATGTTGTTCCTACTAATGTATTACACATTCTCTGAAGAAGGTTTGCAGAAGTGTCAACAAATTACTGAGATAAAAAGATTTTTTTTACAAAGAGCAGTTTTGTTAGTTGCAGTTCCTGACCAAGTTACTCCTCCCATCTGCCTCCTTCCAGCTTGGCTAGGTTTAGCTACTTAGTCAAATTTGCATGACAATAGACATCAAACAAATCACAGCCTGGTGTGCCACTAAAAGTCTTCGTTCATATGTCTCTTTACTCCTGTCTATTGACTAGCACTTTCTCAGGCATTAGGAGTTAAGAGTTAGAGGAGTTAGAAGGTAAACATAAATATCTTTAAGCCAATATATCAATTTCTTGAAGTATGCACAGTAATATATTTACTTTGGATTGCTTTCTGGCTGCTCACATGATTAGTTTGCATAATAATTCTGTCATAGCATAACCTGAGCCATCTTATGTAATGTCAAGCTGAATAATAAAATACTTTTGGTTTTTTTTTTGCTTTTTTTAACAACAACAACAACAACCTTCCAAGCCTCTTATGGGACCCATTACTTTCTGTTATGATTGCTTTATGCAGCTAGTCTTAGTTGCACACTTGCAAGCATAACTATCATCTTCTCAGCAACAGACTCCTGTAGAAAGATTCTAAATCAGAAACTTTTCAAAACAGCAGTACTACTAATTTAGTAACCTCACAAAATAAGACTACATTGGCATTCCTTTTATGAAACAGAATTGTTAAGTGCAATAAATGTCATTATTTGCTCGTGAGACTCCAAAACCTTATTCAAAAATCATTATGGATTGTACTGTCAGAGCAAACGTGTAAGCCAAAAGTAGGGACACTTGTGTGGACTCAATGTATATATACAGGAGTTTTTTTGTTGAACTGTCTTTAAATATGCTCCATGTCTTGTGTTGTTTCAACCAACTACTTTATCTCTGATATTTGTATAAATGGCTATACTACTTTTTGTATTTTTTAAACTTTTGTTTCTATTCATACTTACTGTAAATTTTTTGCTATCTGTTCTTTGTATAACATGGAGCTTTTCTCCCTGTGCTTCCACTAAAAATGGGCCTCTGGCTCAGTTGGACACTCCTGGTGAACAAGTTGAAAAATAAATAAATTACATTTAAATAAATATATATATATATATATATATATATATATATATATATATATATATATATATATATATATCACACACACACACACGGTATATTCAATCTGTTGTGACCACCCTTGGATGAAGTTAAAAACAAGCACTAGTTAAAAAATTAAATAAATAAAATGAATCTTTTGGGTGGCATTAAACAGATGACTACATTAAGTGTATTGGCCAACACTCATTTTTTTAAACATGCACTATTAGAAAGACATGTGAGAAAGATGCATTGGATTAAGCATATGCATATCAAAAGGCAGAGCTGAGGTACAGAAAGAAAGCACCCTGTGGAGGTGACAGATATTAAGGAACAAACATGAGCTCTCATGATTCAAATTGAAATGAATGTCTGTGAAGGTATTTGATGCACATAAGATTACAAGAGAACACAGCAACATTTCCTCTGAAGTGCAGAGTTGACACCTCCTTACTTCAGCAAGAAACACAGCAGTCATATGTCTCTGAATGACTGCAGAAATCATAATGTGCGAGAGCAGTTGAATAGCAATGACCCACAGTGTTTGCAATAGGAAGGGAGAGTTATTGTAAGGAAATGTCAGTGATTTTATCTGAAAGGCAACTACAGACATTGGGACTCCTATGTAAGTGAGTGTGCTTGATTTTTGAGAGAGATAATGGAAGAACAGGTTTGACCAAAGGTAATGGGTTGGCAGTTGTCTCACAGGTAGCCATGACCCCACCACCCATGGGTATCCTATTTGTGCTGTCTGATGCCTTCTGATACATATTTCTTTAAAGGAAATAAATAATATTATCAAACTGGGTCATGTGGAAGAGAAAACATGTATTTTGCTCAGGTTGTGATTTAAAATACAAATATATAATCATTCCAAAGTAGAAATGTGTAGATAGGTACCATCATTCAGCATATGAATATGTCATATACATTAATGACTATATCCTTAAAATCCATATGCACACACTGTTTTACCTTTTCTACCTCTACTCTCACTATCCCCAGTATTAACTTACCCTACCCTCCCTTCCACTACACATACTCCCCTGAGGTTACACTCATACCTTTACACATACTCATACTCATCCCTGCACATGCTGCAGGCAGGGAACTGTCTAGTTTTTAACAGTAGGGCCTAGGAACAGAGTATTGGGCATATAAAAAGAAACAAAAAAGCATGCTTGCAACTCATACCTGCACATGCTGTCTCTAGGCATCTGCTTTACTGATTTAGCCCTGCTCCGCTCGCTTCGCTCACTCCCTGCCCCACCCTGCCCCCATATCCCATTGGTCTCCAGTAGTACTACATTTATAGTACCACTGGCTTGCCCCCTTAATTAGCTAACCAACTACATGTGCTCCTAGAAACCAGCAAACTCCTAGCACAATAATACACCCTCTATCCACCCTACTATCCATACTAACCCACCCATAGCTATTCTATTCTCTCTAATCTTTTATCCACAACATACACTCAATACAGACCCTACTCTAGTAATTTGCTATGACTACACCTAAAACACTAATGCTGCTACCCTTAGTACCCCTGCTATTCATTCCTTATCACCTAAGCTCCTATGAATATGTACAGAATCTTGAAATCCAATACCCAAACTCTCAAACAGACACCAACCTGGCATTTAATAAGTTTATCCACCACAAAACCACCCCCTTTCCTAATTCCCCACCCCCAATTACCATCACCTGATTAAATACCGTTACATTAACTTAAAAACCAAAAGCTACGAAAAAATCATAAACAAATTTTTAAGACTCATAAGCAACTTAAAAATTAATCGTATGAAGGATAGAGACATCCACCCCAACCCTGGCCCATCCACAACAGTAGACCCAAGCACACCATCTAACAACTTGTGCTTTCTCTAGTGCTACTGTCTGCAGGCTATTGTTTCTAGCTGAAACCTCTCTTCAACTTTGCTAGATTGTGGTAATAGTCTGCTGAGTGGGGGCTGGTTCTTTTGTGTTCTTGTAAAAAAAAAAAAGTTGTTCTTCTGGTATTTAAAGGGACAATCCCAGGGATTTTTTGTTTTGATTCAGCCTTTGTTTACTTTTCAAGTTTGCCTTTCTGAGCATGCTCGCCTGTGGCTGAGGGGGGTAGGGGAAGTGTGCCTGCAGGAAGCTTCAAAGGAGTTAGCCACATTCCATCTCAAATTGCAGCTCTACTGACAACAGCTTTCCATGTGAGCCATTCATTGGTGTAATCTGTGCATTTTATCCATTCAGAAAA